>NW_018128479.1:49518-63510 GCF_001952655.1 Monopterus albus
GAGTCAGTCAGCCCCAGTCAGTCATCTTCTCCCCAGCCGGCTGGGTCCCCCAAAAGGGTACCTCGTCTACTGTTTACTGCAGCATGGTCATCTCCTCTCTACCCCTGGCTCCCTCAGGCTCACTTCTCTTTATCAGCTCAGCTACATAGCTACTTCTCAACAGCTGGACTCTGTCCCCCTTGACGTCTCTGCAACCCCCCTTCTCACTCCATTCTAGGAAGACAGGAAGGTTGACTCCCAATCTTCTGGCGCAGAGGGTTCATCTCTGACCATACTAGGCCTTAACTAGGATTCTAAGTATTAATTATATAACCACTTACATAAGCCCATTGTCCACCTCACATGAACTTAATAAACCCATAGTCACTCAGCTCTCCCTTACACAAGCTAATACCAAATAAGGTCTATATGAGCTACATACTATTCCATTACATATTTCCTCTGGAATAGGGTTTATTTTTTTCACTACTACACTAGTATCCACAAAAAAAACCCCCCACAGACTCAAAACGGGCTGTACCTCACCATCTTCCCTTTTACCAACACTGCTGCAGGCAAAACCGACCTCTCTCTCGCCCCACTTGACGTCACTCCTCTATTTCTCCCGCTCCCCTCTGCCCCGGAAGTGTTCTTGGGAATGGCCTTCTCCTCTTGGTGATTTACCTGGACAAGACTCTTCATACATGTATTTAGGAGTATGAAGAGTCTAAGGTAAATCACCAGATATTGCTGCCATGCTGCTCTTTGTGTGGGTTTTTTATTGAGTCTAATAGCCTGCATGGTTGGGCTAATTGATCGTCTCTCCTTCTGTGGATCTTTGGTGATACAAAGCTTTTTCTGTGATCATGGACTAATATTCATGACACCTCTTTAAATTACATAATGGGACTTTTGGTTGTAACTATAATTGTCTGTATTCCTCTTCTGTTGACATCAATGATATATGTTTGCATTGCCATAGCACTGAGCAGGGTTGCATCAGGAAAGGAACGAGTCAAAACTTTTCAAACTTGTATTTCTCACTTGATTCTTGTGGCTATTTTTTTCCTACCCTTCTTGAGTGCCAACATAATTTTTCTGACCTCCAACATCCATCCTAATACCAGGATCATAAACCCTATTTTGGCACACACCATACCAACTTTGCACAATCCTATTATTTACTCTTTAAGAACAGAAGAAGTTTTGAACTCTATCAGGAAACTTTGCAAACCCATTAGGATGAATGATACCACCTTGTCCAAAAAGGTGACCTCTGTGTCACCACACTGACATTTAGCATACATGTGTTTGAAAACATTGTACCATAAACATCTTAGCATTACGTACAACATTTTAATTTTTACATTGTGGTTATTTTGATATTTTGACAGCAGCATCCCACATCCAATAGACACAGGGGGACAAACAAATAACCTTATTGATCCCCTTCCAGGGAAGATTTTTAAGAAGTAGATCTAATTTAATTTGTCAGGCTGAAACTGTCAAGTTAATCTCAGTAAATTAATTAACAAAAACACAATTTGCAATTTTTGTACAGTTTGTGTTAGTTTAATATATAAAATGATGGACCTCATTTTTTAAGGTTTACCTCCCAATATTTGTGTGTACAGAAGCAAAAAATGTAAAGTTTTAATTAATTTAATGATCACATCTATTTTGACTTGGCCTATAATTAAAAATTATACATTTATATGCAGTACATGTCCAGCTCTTCTTGAAAGACGTTGTGTGAAATATTTCATATTTGTAAGTAAGGTTTATTTATATAGCACTTTGCTTTTCACAAAATGACTATAGGCTATATTCTATAAAATAGCAATATCATCATATGTGACTTGAAGGATCTTTAAGTGAGTTCTGATTTTATATAACCCTACTCCGGGTTATCCCAGTCATCACTCTCCAGGCTCCAACTTGTTTATGGCTGTAGAACTGTATGCACTTCAATGCAATACTTCTATTTGTGAAGCTCAAAATGTTTCAGTTTGTTGGACGAAACCAGTCCTGCGTGTTCTTTTATGAAGAATGTTGTCATGAATATATCAATTCAATTGGTAGTGTTCTGGCCTAAATTATGTTCAGAAGTGTTCCTAATATTCTGAACCTCTTATGTTTGTAGCTGGACAAAAATATAGACACCTCGGAATATAATGTAGTTCAGTACAACATCACCTTAAACTATGACCTCAATAATAAACATATAATTTATACACTTAATGACAATTTCACTAAATGATTATTTCAAACAAAACACACATAAATCATTTTATGATTATCTTTACTTATTAAGAGCTTAACTTTTCTAAGCATTCTGCCACAGCATTTTAATGATAATTCCTTTGACTTCTCCAACCTCCCCTGGAACTTCCTCTTTCTCCTCTGCCTTCTCTGTATCTCGGTGCTCTTCAAGGCCCGTATTCACAGCCTCGCTGACAATGTTGAGCTTCATACATGTTAGGGTAGCTCGAACACAGAGACGAGCAAATGGGAAAAAAACGGACCTAGGGTGTTGATCAGCAGATGCAAAACAGTCAGTGGTATGGTGAATGATACTGGACCGGGCTGCGGACGCTGGGATCACTCCTGGGCTGGGCGAGGTAGGGATGATGGTGGCTGAGGAGACAGGAGCATGTACAGACAGTTAACGAAGGCTGTGCATCAACCTGTATGGTGGAGGCTGGCCGGGCTGAGATGATCTAGGGTCGAGACGAGCGGTCTAAAGAGGAGGAAAGAAACAGCGGGACGAAAAGAGGTGCGAATAACACAGAAGACTGTAACTGGTGTACTAGCACAACGAAGACAATGAGCATAGGGGCCTGAAGACAAAGATTGAACTGGCAGGGGAGTGAACGGTGAGCAGTGTATAAGTACGGAGGGAAACTAGCGAGGCACAGCTGCTGAATAATCAGGGAAGCGGGGCAGGTGTGTCGAATAGTGCAATCAGTGCAAGGGAGCAGACTAGAGTGAGGAAGGGAAGAGAGGAAGGTGCAGCCAGGCAAACCTGACAATACACACAGATGTGTGTATGAATGGTGGAAGTGTTGCATTAAAATGCATACAGTTGTACTGGTGTACCTAATAAAGTGGTCCGGTAATGTATGACCCCACTTAAATGCCGTGGTCAAAAGGGTTCAGGCAGCATTCTGGACCACTTGTAAATCATCCAAAGATTTTTTTTTAAACCGAGACAAGTGAATAAGGAGTTAAATTAGTTTAACTGGGATTTATTAAGGAGTACAAACAGAGTAACTGAGTCAACGTATAGTAAAATAACCAGGGTAGGGCAGGGATGGCTGTTTAGAATATTCCTCAGCTGAAAGAAGTAGGAACATGTCAGACACTGTAAATGTTTACATGCTTGGCTGCAGACAAGATGTGGAGCTGCTGTTCACTGCTGTTATTCCTGTACCACTCAGAAGAGACTGGTAAGGCATCTCCAGATGGTCCAGGGTCTTAACCGCCAGGCTCTGGCTGACTCTGCAGTACAACAAAATAGAACTTACAAGACTCTGCGTCAGGGACAGGTATTCATGCCAGGGAGCAAGGTCTGAGTGTACTGCCCTGTTTGCAAGAAAGGGGTGTTCCCCAAGCTCTGCAGCCATTGGCAGGGACCATTCCCTCACTCCATCTGATGCAGAGGGGGGAGCAACAGTAGCATCCCACAACCAATAGACACAGGGGACAAACAATAACCCTATTTGCCAGACATGCAAAAGAGGGCTGTTTTTCAGTTTCCACCTCTCTCAACAAAGTTAAAGCTCGGCAGACCTCTGTCACCAGAAAGAGATGGACCTACTTTCATCTACATAGGACAACACAGTGCTGACACATAGAGAACACTCGTCTATAAATAATTGTAATGTAAACAATTTTACTATGGAGTTATTTAACTCTGATCTTGAAAGAAACATCACTTTTGTGCGTCCTCCATATTTCATAATAAGTGGATTTACTGGCATACCTAATATGAAGTATTATTATGTTATTCTCTTTATTGTTTATATAGTTTCAGTGCTGGGAAACACAGCTGTGATGGTAATAATATGCTTGGATCATACTCTGAGAACTCCAAACTATGTTGCAGTGTTTAATTTAGCATTTGCAGACCTGTTTGGTAGCTCTGCTGTGGTGCCGAAGGTTCTTGACATTTTCTCTTTTTGACCATCCCTACATCTCCTACAACGACTGCTTGGCATACATGTTTTTCTGCTACAGCTGCCTTTCAATGCAGCCATTTAATCTTACATGTTTTTCTGCTACAACTGCCTTTCGATGCAGCCATTTAATCTTGTTGCACTCTCCTATGACAGACTGATAGCCATCATATTCCCACTGCACTATCAAGTGAAGGTGACCCACAAGTTTATGTTTTCCTTGATTGCCGTGTCCTGGCTCTTTGTTATTACTGTTACACTCATCTCAGTTGACCTTCTCACAAGACTTTCCTACTGTGAGTCTGTGGTTATTAACAGCTATTTTTGTGACTATGACTTCATTCAAGATCTAGCCTGCAATGATAATGCACTCAATGTGGTCACTGATCATTTGATATCAGTACTTACTCTTTGGCTTCCACTGCTATTTATCTTGTGTTGTTATTCACACATTGGATATACTGTATGTCTCTCCAGGCCAGCATCACCCCGGCCAGGCCCCCAAAAAGTACACGGTTTACTCTCCCTGTCAGGAATCGGCGCATGATGCTGCCAAAAATGTTGGTGAACTGATTAAAAGGCCAGACGAGGAAATGTAAAACAAAACCGTCTCTTTAATAAGAGAACTAATGCTAAACAAAAACCCATACAAGACACGGTGAAACACAAAACTCACGGTCGGTATAAAGGTCCAAGATCAGAGCCAGCAAACACATATATCAAAGGGAATCAAAAGTTCGTTGTCCAAATGGAAGTCCAATAATCATACACAGTGGCAGTCCGTAACAAGAGGGCAAGGCAGAACAGAATAGTCAGACAGGTCAAAACACGAGAAATACACAAACCGAATATAATGCTGGAAAGTCAGAGCTGGGTTCTAGAACAATCTGGCGGGGACTGGTGGGTGAAGGCTGCTTATAATGCGGTGCAAACTATCGGGAGCAGGTGAATCAATGTGAGTGATTAGTGAAAGTAAAAAGACCAAAAGAGGTGAAACAAAAACAGGAAGTAAGGTCAAAATAAAAGCCTGACAGGAAGAAGCGGAACCGAATCATGACACAAATGTACTTTGAGAAGAACAAACTGGGGCAGATTAATCTTTGTCATGGCCGCTGTCACAGTTTGAGTATAACCGTAGCAAATATACAATAGACTTGGCTGTTAACGCAAGAGACAATTACTGTATGTCAGGAGACCTCTGCAACAGCAGGTATACTGCACCATTGTCATCATGGAAACAATTCAATTCAAATTTCTTTCTATAGTGCCAAATCACAACAAAAGTTGTATCAAGACACTTTACAAAGTAAGGTCCAGGTCCTACTGTTATTATTATTGAGGAAAAACACAAGCACTTGCCAACAATGGGGAGGAAAAAGTCCCTTTAATGGAAGAAACCTCCGACAGACCCCTGCTCTTGATGGGCGGCCTTCTGCCTCGACAGGTTGGGGTGAGTAGACAGAGAGAGAGAAAGAGAAAAAGAAAAGAAAAGCAACAGGAAACAACAAAAAATGAAACACTGGGCAGGTTGATGTGGCCAGTCACTGCTCTTCAGAAACATATAGCTCTAGTGCCTAGGATACCCGCGCAAGGGTACAGAGGAGACACAAAGTTAGTGACATGTAATGGTGGCATATGAGTAGCAAATATACAAGATACTTGGCTGTTATAGGAAGAAACAATTATATCAGGAGACCTCTGCGCCAGTAGGTATATTGCACCTTCATTGTCATAAAAACAGTCATGTACACACATAAAAATGATTGAACTGTCACAGTCTAATTAGGTATCGGAACAAAAATTATTGTACTTTCCTGGTTTTACAAAGACTTTTGTGTGATGTCATCATGTTATGATAATAAACATATGCTTAAAGTTGTGGAAGTATTCTAGGTAAAAACATTTCACACAGGAATTAAACATGGGTTTCCTGTTGCAAAGTCCTGTGTTAATGTGACCCATCATTCTGCTGCAGTAACATTTTGAAATGTTGCTGATGGGCTTAGAAATAATAGACACAGGGGAGCTGACACTGGCCTTATTTATCAGAAATGCAGAGGAGGGCTGCTTCTCTTGGTAGGCCTCTCTCAACAAAGGTAAAGCTCGACAGAGCTCTGCCACCAGAAGGAGAGTGATGTTTTCACCTCCATCTACTGTACATAAGACCTCACAGTCTCACAGAGGAGGACACTTCTTTCTATAAATCACTGTGTTGTGGACAGTTTTACTATGGAGTTACTTAACCCAGATCTTGAGAAAAACATCACTTTTGTGCGTCCTGCTTATTTTATATTAAGTGGACTTATTGGCATACCTGATATGAAGTATTATGTTTTTCTCTTTTTTGTTTACATTGTTTCAGTGCTGGGAAACACAGCTGTGATGGTAATAATATGCTTGGATCATGAGCTAAGAACTCCAAAATATATTGCAGTGTTTAATTTAGCATTTGCAGACCTGTTTGGTAGCTCTGCTGTGGTGCCAAAAGTATTTGACATCTTTCAGTTTGACCATCCCTACATTCCCTACAATGACTGTTTTACATTCATGTTTTTCTGTTACGCCTGCCTTTCAATGGAGCCTCTTAATCTGACTGCACTTGCCTATGACAGACTGATAGCCATTAGTTTCCCTCTGCACTATCAAGTAATGGTGACCCACTGGACACTCTGTATCAGTTCTTATGCTTTGGCTTCCACTGCTATTTATCTTGTCATGTTATTCATATATTGGCTATGCATTGTCTAAAGTAGCTGCAGTTAGAGAAAGAGTGAAGGCCTTTAAAACCTGCACGTCTCATCTTTCATTGGTGGCAATCTATTTTCTCCCTGTAATGTTCACATTTGCTTTGAATGAATATATAGATGCAAATACCAGACTCATAAACATGTGTCTGACCACTGTCTTTCCTCCCATGTTGAATCCAATCATTTATGTTCTGCAGACACAAGAAATACAAGTATCTGTGAAAAGGTTACTAAAAATCAAAAAGCAATCCAAAACCCCAGTTAAGTGTAAGATTTGAGTCTTATAGGCTCTAGTTACTGTATAAGGTGTAGTTACTTTTCATAACTTTAGTTTCCTTACTTATACATATTAAAGCTGTATTGATGACTGCTGTATTGTGCTGAGTGAAACTTTGGAACTGTAGGCTGTAACTTCTGTAGAGACCTGAGATGACCACCTGGCCAGTTTAACATACATATTGGCATCACACACGCGGGGCCTGCAACCCCGGCCCCCCATTGTGCATTGATCAAGATCAAGCTGCCACCTGAGACACACACACACACACACACACATACATACCTAGATTTTACTACATTCCAACAAGGAAGTGTGACCTCTGGCTTACACCAAAGGGCCAACAAGATTATGAAGTGTGAATTGTTGTACCTGTGTTTAGGGTGGGCCTAGCCCAAGAGGATAACATGTATTGTAAAACATAACTCAGGGTTCAAAAGACGGATCTCCTGCGGGAGCTCTGTCGCTCTGATCCCAGCACTGTAAAGACCTACCTGTGCTCAGACTTCCAGTAAACTTCCTGTTGATTTTAAGCAGTCCTCTCCTGTCTTCACTTCTCAGGCTTTCAATAAAAGAATTTGGGTAGAATCTAACAGAAGAAAGTAATTTTAAAATGATCATTTGTGTATATTCAGTGATATCTCTTTAGGATATTGTTTATAATCCAGTAAAAGTTGGAGCAAAGTCTATAGAGCAACAACTACAGCTTATTGTAAAATGGACACTTTTGTAACATCCCACAACTGATTGAATAATAATTTGTTTTGTAAAAAGGGATTGTAGTGATTCATTTAGAAGTCAATTTAAAACAATACTCAAATAAAATAACTCTTTTATGGCCCTGTGGTATTAACTACACTCTACATTATGACAGGTACAACACACAATAACACTAGTATTCTGCTAATTACTTTAAATTGTTTTTCAACAAAAAATGAAAATATATTTGGCCTTGTGTTGTATGGTGACATCCACCACAAAATGTAGTAGATTTATTTATAGACAGTAAATGTAAATTTTGGATTTGTCTCATACAACCAAAAATAGAATGAATTTGGTTCTCTCTCTTTTTGTTCTTTTATATATTTAAAGAAATGAGTGGCTGAATCATTGTGTTTATAATTATTGATTTTATGGAAAAATTGGTGTTGAAATCCCAGTAAATGACCAACTATACCACAAGATACACAGTAAGCCATGAGTTGATACATGATGATTGAGCCCACTGAGAAGGTTTGAGTGTCTGCTTCTGCAAAAACACCCTACAGTATATTCAGCTGCCTAGTGCTTTACTGGAAAGTGACTGATAACGTATTTGTCAAAATACAAGCAAATGCAGTTATTAGCTTTTAAAATCAGTTAAACAATTTATTATGATTTATTTTTCTGTTTTGGTATGGTGATAGAATATCCTCTTAATATTTGAAAATTCATTTTATATTTATTCTCACATCTTCCAATAGTGAACTCCTTTTCTTTAGTAGTTTGTTTAATCACATATACTACTCTGATGCTACTATAGTGTAACAAAATCCTACACAGAAGACATTTTTATTAGTTTGTACAATACCCTTCATGATGAGGAAGCTGAACTTCATGTGTGGTAAATGGTGGCATGCCTTTCAGACAGTGATTTGTATTAAAGCTTTGAGATGCACAGAGCTGATCTCATTAGACTGTTACCCTAAATTTCTATCTGTGCCCAAGAACTAAAACTGCAGTCATTGAGGAGTTTATTTTGCATCTCATCCTTTTCCATGATGTGCTCAAAGCAACCAAATTCATGTCATGTTGATCTTGTAACTGCAGATGATCAGGACCAGTCTGTAATCACTGCCATCTCAGAGAAGCACACAGAGGTCAAATGGGAAGAAGTCTTAAATCAAGCAGAAGGCCTGTGTGCAGGCACAGGATTTGCAAAACAGATTTCTTTATGTAAGAGAAAGCAGACCCAAACAGCTAAACATTTGGAGAGTAAAGACCACACTAATACAACTTAGAAGACCTGAGAATATAATTAAGATCATGCTGTATCTGTAATTTATTCCTATAAACATATTAAACGAGACCTCTATTATTTTGATCAAGTACTCGAGGAAAAATAAGGTGTCATCTTAAGTATGTGTTAAGGCATGGGAGCCAAGTCTAGGCAGATGGACTCAATAGGCAGACTCAGAAAGAAGGAATCAAAAAGTACTTTATTCTTTGACAAGCTGTACTAGGGGATGATGCACCAGACATAGATCGAACAGGAACCCAGGGTTCCTGGCATTGGAGCTGGTCAACAGGAAACAAGGTGATGATCTGGAGAAGCAGGGACTGGGCCAATCCGGTCGTGTGGTGTGAATGCAGGATGAGGGACGGAAGCAAGCGAAGTGGTGGTCGAGGGGCCGTTTAATACTCAACAAGGCTGGCGAGTCTGGCTGGCTTAGTGGTTGGCCAGAGGTATTGTCGGACAGCGGGAAAGGTGATTGGTCATAACCCAGGGGGCCCTCATGCAATTGCGAGGGATAACAGGTGAGTTACAGACACCAGGCTAGAGGGTGCTTGCTCACTGTCAATGAAGCTGGTAAGATACTCTGTAGCTGGTTTGGGATTGAGGAAAGCAGGGGAGCTGAGTTGTTGCTGATTCACACAACCAGTGGGACAGCTGCTGCTTAGGGGCTTCCCAAAAGAGTGCTCCCTCCAATGCACGAACAACTGCTGTGTTTGACAGCTGCTGATCGTGCGCAGGGGAGCTGAGTTGTTGCTGATTCACACAACCAGTGGGACAGCTGCTGCTTAGGGGCTTCCCAAGAGAGTGCTCCCTCCAATGCTGTGTTTGACAGCTGCCGTGCGTGCCACATATTGGGACAGTGCGTGCACAGGACAGAGGGTATGGAGCTCTTTTTCTGACCCATCTTCGTGTGGGGAAGAAAAGAACCCATCCAGGGAAATGACTCTGGATCGAAAAGATGTTATTATTTTCGGTGTGTACGCAGGGTTTGGTCTCAAATTGGCTGAGCTGCTGACTTCACAGATGAAGAAATATGCTGTTGATACTGAGCATGTGCATGGATCACCCACTCACTTAGCCGACAGGTCTAAGAGGAGCGCTGTTTTAAGCAAAAGGTGTTTAAGAGAGGTCTGTGTTAGGGACCCGAAGGGTGGTAAAACCAGAGGCAGATCCCACTGTGGTGTCACTGAACGCACCACAGGTCGCTGTTTGCCCACTCCCCTCAGGAAGCATTTCACCTGTGTGTGCACAAACACAGATCTCTCACCAAAACCCTCATGGCATGATGAAATGGCCGCAGCACAAGCTTTGACAGTAGACAGAGCCAGGTTTCTGTCTACCAGGGTCTGTAAGAAAATCAACACTTTGAGCCATTGGGCATGACGTGGGGGTTGTGCCTCTCTCCACTCACCACTCTTGAAAAGCAGACCATTTCACTGCATAAGATGCTGTCTTCGATGGGGCTCTCGCACGCTGAATTGTATGCATGACCGCTGGAGGCAAGCCTAGGCTCTACAGTCACTCCCGTTCAGGGGCTAAGCCCACAGGCACTGCCCCATCATGGGAAACTGCTGAATCGCACCATCCAGCTGGGAAGCGTGTCCCCATGTCACAGGAGCTGCCACGGCTTGCCCGTCAGCAGCTGTACCAGTGTGGGAAACCATGCCACGCCCATGTGCTCTGGGGCTATAAGGATGTGTAACCATTCGTCCTGTATGTGTGAGAGGAGACATAGGATCAGTGGGATGGGGGAAAGGTGTAAATGACTCCTCTGGGCCAGGGGTAATGAGCAGAGGCATCCACCCCCAGCGGAGGCTGGTCTCATGTGTTCATAGAGAACCAGAGAGCGCACTGTGTGTTTTTGTGAGCCACAAACAAGTGTGCGACTGCTCGCCCGAACCTGGCCCACAGCACCTGAATGAGGGACGGGTTCAGTTTCCATTTGCTTGGCTGAGGCCTGCCTCGTGACATGAGATCTGCAGCGTGGTTCTGCTCTCCCAGAACATGGGCAGCTCTGATGGAGTGCAGGTTCTGATGGGCCCAGAGCAGGAGACTCCGTGCAATTTCCAGCAGAATGAACACCGCCTTGGCGGTTGATATAAGCAACGGCTGTTGTGTTGTCTGGCTGCACCACTATGTGATTGCACCGATACTGAGAGGCAAAGTGTTTTAACACTTTCAGCACCATGGCTAGCTCCAGACAGTTGATGTGGAGAAACAGGGTTTGACGCCACTTCCCCCTCACAACCTGTGACAAGCACATGCCTCCCAACCTGAGCAGAGATGTGTCTATGAATACTGATATGTGTGACGTGACTCTGCTGAGGGGAACTCCCATTGCTATGACACTGGGAGTTCTCCACTATGCCAGGTCTGACTAGACCGAGGGGCCGACCATTAGCACGTAAGTCTAATGACATGCATGGTTGGGCTTCTTGATCGTCTTTCTTTCTGTGGATCTTTGGTGATACAAGAAGAGACAAATTGTTTAAGAATGCCGTGAGCACGTTGGAGACAGAGCAGTTTCCATACCAGACTGTGATACAGCTGGTCAGAATGCTCTCGATGGCACAGTGGTAGAAGTTCATCAGGATGGCTGAAGACAGGTGGTTCCTCTTCAGTGTCCTCAGAAAAAAGAGTCGCTGGTGAGCCTTCTTAACCAGGCTGCAGGTGTTTGTGGTCCAGGACAGATCCTCTGGGTCCCAAAGTTTTTGAATCTGGAGACACATTCAACAACCATCCTATTGATATGGATGGGGTTGTATGTGCCTCCTTTCTCCCTCCTGTAGTCCACAATGAGTTCCTTGGTCTTGTTGGTGTTAAAGAGCAGGTTATTGTCAGCGCACCACAGAGCCAGGTGCTGTACCTCCTCCCTGTAGGCTGACTCAACATTGTTGCTGATGAGGCCGATCAAAGTGGTGTCGTCTGCAAACTTGATGATGGTGATAGGTATTTTTAGTTAGATAGACTTTGGTTAGATACTTTATGTATTAGAAATGTTTAGTGTAGACAGGATGTTATGACCGAGAGCGGTCAAGTACATGCAACACAATTGAGCCTGCAGACCATAAGAGAAATACAGGGCAAGGCTGCCCCCACGGAGAAGCAAGCATGGCTTGGCAAAGGAGTGACACAGTATCTGACAGGACTCTGGTGGAACCATGAGGGCCGCATAGTGGCCCCAGCAGGGCTGCTCAGCCTGCTGTGTCAAGAGGCGCACAGTAGAGGACACTGCATGAGCTCCAAAGTGAATGGTCTGATTTCACAGAACTGGTGGCACCCACAAATGAAGGACATTACAAAGTACTTTGTTGCAATGTGTGAAATATGTAACCAGTTCAACCCTAGAGCCACGCTGAAGGCGGGCCTAGGAGGTGTCCCAGTTCCAGACGCCCCCTGGAAGGAGGTTGTCATTGATTTCACTGTTATGGGTGCAAATAAAAAAGTTGAAGGGAAAAGGTTTTTACTGGTTTGTGTGGATCCGTTTTCTAAATGGGTTGAAGCCTCTCCCACAAAATCAGAAACTAGTAAAGAGGTAATCAAATGGCTCACAAGGGAATTAATCCCTCGGTTTGGTATACCAGAAATAATCAGATCTGATAATGGTACACACTTCTTGAATGAAGATCTACGCATGGTTGAGCAGATGTTTGGGATCAAACATAAGTTTGGAGCTGTTTATCATGTGGCCACACAAGGGCTGGTTGAGAGAGCAAACAGAACCATTAAAGAAGGCCTTGCAAAAGTCTGCGCAGACAAGAAACTTAACTGGGTTGAAGCTCTACCAATTGTATTGTTCAACCTCAGGTCCACTCCAACCAAATCACGAGGAGCCTACCTCAGCTGCCGTGGACAGCTGGGTCTACCACAAGGTGAACAAACTTCACTGGTTCGAACCACGGTGGCAAGGACCCTTCAAGGTAGCAGAAAGCACCACACACTGTGTTAAACTGTGGCTCACTGATAACAAGCTAAGTAACTGGATCCATAAAACACACTGCGCACCAGCAGAGGATTCCACTGTTCGCACAGTAAGTCAGATCAGGGCTGATTTGATATCCAACTTGCTTGAGCCACAGTCAAAGGAGGACTAAATTTAGTGTGTTTTCAGGGACCAGATATTGCTAGGGACAGCAAACAAAATGCCCATTTCGAATTTTCTGAGTGGTCGTCCTGGCATTGTTTCTGGCCTCATTACCATAATTATTGTGGTACCCCTCTTGTAGTGGGAATGCAAATCCCATGCACACCATGATAAAAGAGCAATTAATCAGGTTTCACCCGCATTGGTTTTTGATCTAGGTGTAACTTCCACTCTAAGAATTGATGCATGTGACATTTTTGATTGTTCTGGGTGGCCCATAGTCAGTTTGAGACACTCTGAACAATACATCTGTATACTGTCTTACACTTACGCTAGCATGTGATCAATGTTTTGGTCTAATCCTTGTGACTGGAGGGATGTGGGTTGGAACACTGGTCCCACATCCTGGGGTTACCGACCATCTGAGGCCCAGCAATACAAAACCTTGGGAAAGACTTTGTTGGACCGGTTCTCTATAGTTAGAGGGGAGGCCCCAGAAAGTTGTGATGCTGACAAATGTATTCCTTTGTACGTAACACTTCAAGATCCCTGTCCAACTGACAGTGGTCACGTGTTTGTGCTGGGGGCTTATGTTTCGGGTACTGATCCTTCAGGGAATTTAGAATAATTGTAAGAACAGATTCTACTCATAATCATCATCCATATGATGTATACACTCATGGTGGCTTTCTTAAATCTGATTTACGTCACATTCCTCTGCCAACCAATCT
>NW_018128480.1:0-18128 GCF_001952655.1 Monopterus albus
AACGTCCAGGGCCGTGCGCTCTGGTCACGGACCGCGTCCAAACATACTGGAAGGAGCAGCTGTGATGTTACAGCAGACAACAAAGTTGGACTTTTAGGAGATGAAATAATAATAAGATACTTTTTGGAGAAAAAAGTCTGAGATTTTTAAAATAAAACTTAATCCTAAAAACAGTAAAGTCAAACAGAATGTTAGAACAATCAGTGAAACGTCAGGAGGAAAAAAACGGGTACAATTTAAAAAGGAAGGAAGGAAAAGTAACAGATTAAAAATATACAAAATCTCCTGAGAGGTTTTTCAGAGGAAATGTTGGTATTTCAAGAATAAAGACTAAAGATAAAACTACTTTGCAAGTCTTATGAAAATTTGATTAAAAAGTTGCACAATATTTATAAAATTGTAATAATGAAAATTCATGTGAATAAGTTAGGAACATTTAATTCATTAAGAATTCAAGAATAAAGGGATTATGTAATGACTAAATGTTTTTCCAAAATAAAGGTTTGATTTTAGTTTAAAAAGTCACATTTTTCAGAAATAAGGACAGAAGTTTGAGAAGTGAAAAATCTTATTTTAAGAATTTAAGTCCTAATTTCAAAAGGGGAGAGTCATTATTCTACAAGACAATATCCAGTAGTTTTAGGAGGAAAAGCTGCAACAGAATAAAGTGACTGTTCTCACCAGTATTCAAATCTTTTTCTCATGAAATTATCTCATCATGTTGCAGCGTTTACCCCAAATGTCCACGTCCTCCTTTTTAAATCGTGATGCTTTAAAGTTTTCACTGTTCTACAGCAACGTTGGGACCTTCATTACAGATTTGTTCAAATTGTTCCCAAGTTTCTTGGTGCGTCCCTAAGACCCGGTTCTGGTCATGTTTATCGACCCGGCGGCTGTTTAGACCCTTTGACATCGGTTTGTTTTCACGTGGGTTTCATTGCTGCGTGTCAGCAGCTGGTTCAGATGTTTGCGCTGACGAACAGTGACGAGAACATTAAAAGGAAACTGAAATACATTCCCCACAAGTGAGCGAACGGGGTCCAGACCTCTGATGGTCAACCAGAAACCACCTGGAGGTGTCGCCTCCAGAGGTCGGTGTCCAACCCGCAGCCAATCAGACGGCCCGCTACCCGAAAGTGTAGTGACAAGACTGTTTTCTCAGCGTCCATCATCAGTGTTCACCTGTACAGGAACACCTCAGTGTGATGGTTCATACAAGTGTCCCACAGGTGCAGAAACTCAGGTCTCAGCTGAGCAGGGTTAGGACTTCAGTTTGTCCCTGGCTGCCGCGGTTTGGTGGATGTATGCTCTGCAATGTGTTAGCTTCAGTCTGCTGGAGTTTCGCTTCAGACCCGCAGTTGGGAACAGCCGTCTCCTGCATCGCCTGCACGGTGTCATAGAAACAGTCTTCGTTGATCATGGAGCTCAGGCTCTGGACGCTGAAGTCTCGCTCCAGCAGGTCTCCTCCAGGGCCGCGCCACGACCTGGAGCTGCGGCTCTGCTCCTCGTTCCTGCTCTGCTCTGCCTCGTCCTCGGTGAAGTTCAGCCTCTGCAGCTGAGCCTCCAGGTCGTTGGTCAGGGAGCAGAGCCTGGCCCTCCTCCCTGCAGGGTCAGCAGTGTGGCTGGGCAGCAGAGGCTCCGAGCAGGTCTCTGCCAGCAGAGCACCGTCAGGTCTGCAGCTCTCCTCCGACGGATGGCGAGCCGTGCTCTGGGTGTCGGAGCAACGTCGCTGCTGCCTCCTCCTCCAGGAGCTGCTCCTCTCTGCCGTCGACAGCCGGGTTCTCCTCGGGGAGCTGACGGGCACCTGCTCTCTGAGCACGGAGCGCAGAGCTCGCAGCACGCCGGCCTTCGCCTCCAGACCACTGAAACACAGACAGAGGTCAGGTCAGGTGGCGGGGCTGCAGCTAACCAAGAAAAACATCTGGCAGAGCTGCAGGTTTGGTCTGATCAACAAAGATGTTCAGTTGACACTAAACCTGTAGAAGGAGAAGCAGGAACCACAGACTTTTTATGTTTGTTTTTTTCCATAAATACTGACACAATATGATCAATATTAATCTGATATTTGTTATTAATCCACTGATCAAACTTTTCCTCTAACACCGAGGACCGGCCAAAGCGTGGCACACTGCAGAAATGTCCTCTCTAGGATGGTTTAAAAGTGAAACACACAGATATGCGCACTATACGTACACGTGTTAGTGAAGCAGGTTGTGTCACTGGGGCCTGTGCACAAGACTAAACATGCACAGCTTGAATATGGACAGTCACACCAGTTTTAAGCGCTCACTCCATGACCACGCACACACGCTTCTTGCTGGGATCAGACTCAAGGGAGGCGCGTCCACGTGGAGCGCGTTACCTGCTGCAGAGCTGGAACACCGTTTCCGGCCGCCCCTCCACCTCCGACCTGCTGTGGACCAGCTCCCACACACACGGGTTCTCCGAGCCTGAAAACACACACAGGTCAGTCAGAGAGCAGCTGCAGCGCAGCGCCACCTGCTGGAGAACTGCGTGCGGCGGGTCACTGACCTGTGACGCCGGCCGGTCTGACTTGAACTGCTGAAACTGGGATTAACCAGCGGAACCTGAAGGGGTCCAAATCAGCTGAGCGGGAGCCGGTCTGTCCCACAGAAAGACACAAGTTAAATCCAGAAATGAATAAAGTCGTTTTTCCTGCCTTTTAAATAAGTCGTGAAGCTCTGAGAGCAGTGTCTCATTTCTCAGAAACCTCAGGCGGGTATGTTAGTTTTCATTTAAATAAAGACCTGTAGCAGCTCTCCAAGACTGAAGAATTCAAATAAATATAGTGCAGAATAAAATATTACAATAAAGCAAACAAAATGACAACGTGTGTTTGTGAAGGAAGGAGATCAATAAAAAAAAAAGTGATGGACGATTTGGAAAATGGTCATCAGGAACATTCAGTTCAGTTTATAAAGACTTATCCTAACCTTAACCATAACCACTACTTGCCTATCACCTAACCCTGACCCTAACACTTAACCTAACCTCATCCTAACCCTAAACCATGTTGCCACTCTAAAGGTCAGTGATTTTCTTATGGGAACTAGCTTCTGGTCCCCATAAGGATGGCCGAGTACCCACAGTGTGAGTGTGTTAACAGGTTTCGGTCCTCATGATGTAAGTAAAACAAAGGCACACACATCTCAGTAAAAACAGGATGAGATAACACAAATATTTGAATAGTACGTGAATAGTTTTCTGTCGACAGCAGCATTTTGTTAAACACAAACAGCCAACAACTGATTTTCAGTTTGGAATCCACAATATACAGTAAACTGACTTTTCAGTGTCAGACTGTTTATTCACTTTGTTCGTTTTCATCGTCCTTAGTTTGTTCAGTTATCAATATGTCAACGCTCTCGTATACATACGTGTTGAAGTCTGAGCGGACCCTCTGCTGATACTGAACCCGAGTCAAAATACACATCTAGACATTTACACCGTGGAAGACTTCAATCTGGAGTCACATCTGAAACGCCACTCTGGGTTTCCCACGCTGAGGCCAGAAGCTCAGGACACTCCTCTGGCTACTCTGCTAAGTTTTAGTGCCACACTGTTGTTTTCAGTCTCGAGGTGACATTGCTGGTTAAAACGTGCACTCACCATCCTCTTCTTCAGTTTGCCATTGTCACGATAAACCAGGATGACGGCTCGTTTAAACACTGTGGACACAACAGAAGCAGCACAGCGTCAGTCTGCACACACCCCGTCCCTGCTGCCGGACAGCCTGGTGAACTGGACCCTGACATCGTCCAGAAGAACCAGTTCACCGAGGAGCTCAGACACCAGGAGACATGTGAGTGGTGAGAATTCATGTCAGCAAACGTGTGATGTGTTGTACAAGCCAGTGAACGTGGACCTACCGAACAGCGTGAGCTCCGGCTCTTTCCTCAGGCGGCCCAGACATGGCAGAGGGTTCAGCCAGACCACCGAGGAATGGACCAGAAACTCCCCCATTGAGATCTCTGTCACCTGGGAGTCGGAGCAAAAACAATCGTTCCTTTTACTGTCACTCACTGCATCTGCATGTACATAGTGCTGACACCTGAGGACCAACCCAGAACCGAGCTGAGCGTCTCCTGGTTGACAGCAGCTGGACCAGGTCTGGCTCAGCGTCGGCACCAGAGTCAGAGTCGGACACAGGTTTGGTCCGTTTCTATTCTGGCTGCCTGTGTATAGTTGGGATGTTTGTGAGCAGTTTCTTGATTTACTGACTCACATTAAAACATCAAAGGTGAGATACCTGTTTGTCAGGTGTGCTCTTCTCCGCCGCCAGCTGGTCGAACACCGAGCCATAGTCCTCATAGATTTTCTGCATCTCGTTGATGTGACTCGCCACCTTCTCCATTGCTCTGAGGGCGTCTGAGTGGACACAGCAGGAGTCAGTTCATACAACGACCACACAAAATAACTAGCACCCTCTGCAGGCTGTGCTGTGTGGTGACCTGCGCCTGTCATGTGTTGTGTACCTGCCAGGTGTGCATGCTCAGGGCTCTCAGGGTCCGTCAGGGACACCAGCTCTCTGAGCAGCAGTGGATACTTCAGGACTCTCTGAACAGGTTTGATCAGGTATGACTCCAGAGAGGACGAGTGCTGATTGGTCGGATTCCTCGCCTCCAGGAACTGTTTGAAAGCCGTGTCTGTCTTCGCTGCGGGAGCCACATGAGAGATTAGTGATTAGGTTCCTCTTCCAGGTTCTGACTGCTCAGGGTTTTACTTCACTACATTAATGTGAACTGACTCTGGATCTGCTGCTACACGAGGACGAGCTGGGACCGATTCAGATTATTGACCAAATAAGCCGGCTGAATAAATGTTGAGTTTACAGGGAAGTTGTGTTGCTGTAGACAGTGACAAACAGGAGCCTCACCTCTCTCCAGGACTTTCTGGACTTTGATGTGGTTGGCACAGAAGCCGCTGTAGAGCTTGAAGTGGTCGGCATAGTAGAGAAAAGATCCTCCCACCGAGAAGAGCAGCTTCTGAAAAACAGAAGGTGTGAAAACTTTGAGAAGTTCAAGAAAGAAAGAAATGATGCACTGCAGCAACAAGATGAACAAAAAGTCAGAGACACATAAACCGACGGCTGAACACTGATGTAGTGTTGTGGCACGGTGCACAGGTACAGTCAGGACTAAAATAAAATAATAATAAGGCACTTTTCATACATAACACGTAGCTCAAGGGGCTTCACAAAATAAAGGAGCTGAGAATTTAAACAGTTAAACTAAAACTGAAAAAACTAAATAATAAACACACAATTTAAATAAAAAACAAATAGAAAAAGGAAACAAACAGGGAAGAAAAATAAATTGTACAAAGAAGATCCATTAAATTGACTGAACCAGGTGAAAATGGGTTGAAACAGAGAGCAGAAGAAGAACCTTCACCTTGAACAACTCTGGTGTGTCCAGGCTGCTAAAGTTCGGACACAAGGCGATTCTTTCCTCCAGTGTTTGGAGGAAAACTCTCTGGAAGTCCAGCATCTCGGGCAGACTGCCGAACAGCGCCTCCATCTGCGGGAGAGACAGTGTCAGAGACAGTGTCAGAGACAGCGGCAGTGAAGCGTCGCCAGGCGCCATCTGTTTCTGTACCAACCTCGTCTTTACTCAGGAAGGTCTGCTGCTGCAGCGGCGTCAGGTACAAGTCGAACAGACACAGCAGGTCCTGGCAGAGACGACACCACATGCAGTAAATATGCTCAATATGTGCACTATACATATATGCATTAAATGAGGGAAAGTGAAAAGGACAAATGTATAAAAAACATTTTACTGGTTACAAAACTGGAAGAAAGGTACAGAAAGTTGCACATGTTAGTGTGTGACAAATGATACACACCATAAGTGTAAATATGAATTAAGACTTCTGGAACCTGGCTTTACTTCTAGCCTCAATGTAAACAGTAGAAAAGCCTGCACACAGGTTGTTCACAGGGTAAATTCAGAATAACGTCCACCTCCATGTTAAAACTGATTCATGACCACGGTCTGACTGTGTAACGTCTGTTTTACCAAGTAAAAGTGGTTTATTATTATAATGACACTTAAGATAAAACAGCAGCAGGATCTGTTCTGAACAGAGTTAAAAACCAAACTGCAGTGACTCTGGACTCGGCTCAATCTTCCCCCCATGTCCTGGTTTGTAGGAGCAGTACTACTGTACCTTTGTGATACTCAGCAGTAATACTCAGCAGTACTGCTGTACCATCAGTAATACTCAGCAGTAATACTCAGCAGTACTCTCTCTGACTACAGTAGCACTGACCTTGACGTAGGACTTCTCGGTGTCGACCAGCTCCTGGATAACTTTACGCAAACGCTGACACACACTCAGATGGGCATGATTCACAGGCTGCAGGCCGACTTCTCGGCTGTACGGGTTCTGAGGAGCATCAACCTCTGCCGCTCGGCCTTTTGGGAACGTCTGGTAGAGCGAGTACACTGGCTCCATGTTCTGGGGGGAGAAAGTGATCAGTCTGATGATCCAATCACTCACCACCGATCCACTTTGTGACAAAACAGAATTGTCCTACTTTTAGAAACTGGTCAAAGCTTGCAGCAGCATCAAAGTCATCTTATAGAGGTCAAAGGCCAAGACTGGGGCAGACAAGGATGCTGAGGGCAGTGTCACCAACATAGTGATTTTCTAGTGACTTTGTTGTTTTGCTGGCACTTGAAGCAGCTCTGGTGTGATGACATGCTCCTTTTCTCTGTGCTGCACTGTGTGAATGGTTTAAAATAGTCAGAACATTTAATCTCAGAGGGAGCGTGGAGATTCAGAGCGTGCACGGGATCAGACTCAGTCCTCCAGGAAGGTAAAGTGAGGCGTCCTTGATAGTTACTAAAAGCTTGGCAGCCGCAGGGTGAGCGCACCGCAGCTCTGCATTTATCAGCCTGGCAGCAGCGTATTAGCAGCTGGCAGCACAGATTATGATGATGGATGAGGAGACTGGTTGGTTTAAACCTTGGCCTCATTCAGGGCTGCACCAGCAGAGAGCACTGCGCCCAGACCAGTAAAATGTCTCTATTAGCCCCGATGTTCACATCTGTCCTCACGTTACAGACCTGGACTGAACTGAGCATGGGTCACGTGTCTCATGGGGCTGCTGCTGGTCCACTACTCTGAAGATTTGGCCTCAAAAGTCTCTAAAGGTCTTTATATGATTTGAATAGGTCTTAGGTTGAGTTGATTAGTTTAATGTTCCTTCTATAATGTCACATTAAGTTCAGTGTTGAGGGGAGACAGTAGTACAGCCTATGGTACGTCGGCTCCAGGTTGTAGTTCTTTCTCTCGTCACTTCGTATTTATCACACTGTAAAAAAACTAACAAACTACAAACCAAGCTGGAACCAGAACCTTACCAGACTCCACACTCATCCTAAACAGATCTTAACTGTGAGGTGAGGTCGAACACCACCTCCCACAGTGTGGACAGTGAAGATCAGGCAGAGAATCACGCAGCTGGACACTAGTACTAACCTGGACACCAGGACTCTGATGTGCACTTCCACGCACAGCAGCAGTGCTGATGCCTTGTGCGCACCAGGATCTAACATCTCTGTCAGTGCCCAACCTGTGCCGTGCTCTGTGTGTGTTCATCAGCAGCACCAGGCCGTTGGCGGGCCACTGGCAGCTCAGGCAGCAGGCCGCCTCGTCCAGCAGCCCCACCAGCCGCTCTAGCAACCCCACACCGGGGAACTCCTGCCCTCCCTCCTCCTCCTCCTCCAGCGGCAGCACCCAGCACAGAGCGCCCATGACCAGAGGTCAGAAGTCGCCTCCTCCAGCACCAGAGGAGCAGCCGTCAGGAACAACATCTCCGAGTGGACGCCATTAATCCCCTGTGCTCCGACTTCACAAACTGAAGTCTCCTGAAGGTGTAAATCCGGATTATCAGCCTGATCACAGGTCACGTGACACACAGGGTGTCTGAGCTTCAGGAAGCAGAGGATTGTGGGAAAAGATTTCTGCAGCTACACAAGCTGGAACAGCAGCTACTTTAAATGTTTTAAACAGCCACATACAGGAACTACAGAGTAACGGTCACCATTAAACCAGTGTCACTGTCACACTGTGGCAGGAAAGGACTAGTGCTGCTCTGAGCGGCCACACAGGAAGCTACTTCTGACCTCAGCTGTTCACATGAAAAGTGACAGAAATATGAATTAAAGGAGAAGAAAGTGAGAGACATGGACACAGGAGGGGCGTCTAAGTAAACTGGCGACTGAAGAGGAACAGTGGTAGAGAAGAATCTTGTTCTGTCAGTGACACCGCAGCGTCTATCTGAGGTTGCTAACCTTAGCCACCACGACCTACTGGTCACTTCAGAACCAGTGCTGCTGCAGCAGAAAGCAGGAAAATGATGCATTTGATTAGATTTTTATGCCCAGCTGACATCATTTATCAGCTCCTTCCAAAACTGTTATGTACATTAAAGGTGACAAAGCCAAAGGAAGAAATGAAGGAAACAAGGAGAAACAGAAACAAAAAGGGAAAAACAAATTAATCCCCACCCACATTTTCCAGGTGCCACCTCAGAACCCGGATTGAAGTCTACCTGTGCCGAGGGCTCGGCTTCCTCAGACGTCCTCGTCCATACGTCATCAAAAACAGGAGGCAGCACGGCGTCTGGAGCTTCATCAGTGGCGAGTGATGGACAGTCTGTGAGATCAACAAGATGAGAGTCTGAATGTGTAAAGAGACAGATGTTGTTCTTCAGCTGCACTGTGACCTCCTCACTGAGACTAAAGTCTCACTTCCCCCTTTAGAAATCGACACGTTCATCATGAAAGCAACAACCACACAGATGGAGACAAACTGCTGCATCAAGCTGAAGCTGCTTGTGAAGAAATTCACTTCACAGCAATTATTACTGATCAAATGCTACAAAAACCAGAGACTGATGGTTTACTTTATCAGTTCTGCAGGTAGGTTTCCCAGAATTCCCTGGGGGGAATACCTCTGTGCAGCTGCTTTAACTGTAGCTGACTGAGCACTGACCCACCTTCAGAATAAAAGCCTTTCATTTAAAACTAAATTCACCCGCAACTGGAGCTCCTGATGGGGGTTTGTCTGTGAAAGCCTAAGTCCAGCTGGAGGCCTCAGATGTAATTACCCCCCCCCACACCACCACCACTCTTCTGTCAATAAAATGATGGCAAAATGCCAAAAATTTTGGATCTAAAAAACAAGATTACATAGAGTCCCATATACAGTACATCACATAAAAACACCAGAAATATTAAATATATTGTTGTATTACTACACTGCTCATCTGTTTTTTTAGTCTTTTATTTTGAAAATCAACAATGCAGGAGGTTCAGAGTATTTAATGAAAGATTTTTGTCACTTACTGTAAACATGTTACTCTGAGTTTCATGTGAGATGACAAACTAACTTATACTGGTGTTTGTAAATCTGAATGCTTAAATCGCTCCCAGTGGCTTTCGTACCTGTGGTCCATGTCTGGAGGTTTGGGGGGGCTGGGGGCAGGCGGGGGTCTGCAGGATCTCTTGGTTCTGGCCAGATGGCGGTGGGCTCCTCGGGGTCAGGTGACTCGTCTCTCCTGAGGAGCAGCTGGAGCTTTTGGTGGCTGAAGAGACTCTGCATCAGGTCCAGGTCCAGTCTGGATACAGCGGTCTCATTCACCACCAGGACCTCGTCTCCGGCCCTGAGGCCTGATGGGAAACAGAGCCAAACCCTGTGTCAGCATGACATCATGACTGTTTGCTCTACGTAAACAAAACGAAATCCGACATCAGACCCAGGCGTCTGACCTTCTCTGGCAGACGGTCCCAGTGGGTCGACCTCGCTCACATACACGTGACTCTTCCCTGCTCCGTCCACGTGACCGGTCACCGCAAAACCTGTAGGGTCACAAGACAACAACACATTTAATACTCGTTTGTATTATTTACACACAAAACCCCAGAAAGTTAACAAGATACACACTGATGCACCTAAAAAATGATGAAAATGAGGCCAAAAAGACAATAAATGATCAAATGTCAGTTTATTTGACAAAGGTAGTGACTGAAGATTCTGCAAGGTTTCCACCAAACAGCGCTCTCCTCCCAGTTATGGTTCTGTTTATCCCAGCACGTGTACGGCAGCTGTTTCTTACCAAAGTCTTTTGCAGCATCTGGTCGACAGATGTGCAGCGTGAAAGCAGCGAGGGCTGAAACGTGCAGCTCATCACACACCTGAACAGCACAGATGACAAGAGGAAAGAGGTCGTTCGTTCTGTCACTGATGATTGTGTTAACTGATTTAAACCTAATCTGTGTCTGAATCATGTGAATGCATCAGAGTTTCTGTATTCAGAGCCTCATTAGGAGAACAACACGTAGGTGAAGGAGTCAGTGAACACACCTGCGGAGCCGCAGGATGTCCAGTGGAGGGCGCCGCCTCCCTGTGTTTGGATACACAGTCAAGCCTCTGCAGGAGGAAACATTCAGATGTGTTTTTATGACACACAATGTAGCAGCAGGTGAAATTCAGTAAGTATTTTTTCAAATATAAAGCAAAAAAATTAAAAACTACAAAAAGCTTGAGCTGCAGGTTGTTATCAGCATTCTGAACACAGGGCTCATGATCAGTGGATTATAAAAAGCCACTCAGCTCAAAAGAATCAAATAAATAAAACTAATACATAAAACAGTGAGTAAAACAAAAAATACATTTAAGAAACCAACCTCTCACCAGCATTTGAACGCACCATCAAAGACAGTTTGTTTTATCTTTGCTTGTACATCAGAAGAAGAGAGGAGGAGAAATTATGATGAAAGGAGTAAATGATGCAAAGTGCAGATGAAGCAGCAGCAGGACACAGAGGAGACATCATGTTGGGAGGAAGATGGTAAAAAGGGAAGAAGAGCAGGAGAAGAAAGGAGGCGGAGGTCATGTGACAGCAGGAGGGGAGGTCATGTGGAGAGAAGAGGAGGTGGCGGAGCCGCTTTCTGCCTCTATAGATGGATTAACACTCGGGGACAAAGGAATTCTGGGAGAATAGAAGGCTCTCGGACCTTTTAATCCTCAAACACCCTCCCCCTCCTCCTCCCTCCTTCCTGTGTAACAGCTGGCTCGCCAAACAATCATCCGCCCCCCTGTCTTTGTCCTCCTCGCTCTTCGGGGAGTCAGAGGGCGACAGGTGGCAGCACACTGCATTGACCAGGCTACACTTCACCGGCTTCTGCAACAAGCTGGATATGGAGTCACAGCTCGGCCATGAGTCCTCATGGGGAACAAGTCAGCTACGCAGACTCCTTCAGCTTTTAGTATTTTCATGCTGAGTTATGCTTCAGTTAAATCCATGAAGTCGGTGTTACCTACTACTTACAGTCTGACTCCACTTTATCTCTGTGTTTATGTTGTTATGGCGGTTTTACATTTTTTCCCAAGGGGTGGAGACAAACTTCAGCAAAATGTGGTGACTGCTGCAGGAATGTCCCAGCTGACTAACTCAAAACAGATGTCCACAGACTTTTGGCCACAGAGGAGAGTGTCAGAGAGACTACAATGGATTCACACAGATCACTGAAGTAGTATCGGTGCCTGGCTGGGAGGCAGGAGGGGATCCTCCCAGTCCTGTAGCTGTTTCCAGTGTCTATAAATCTGAGTTTACACTGGGAGAGACTGTGAGCCAACACAGAGCAGTCGGCGTGCAGAGGAGCGCACAGCATCTGCCTGTCAAAACACTGAGACATAATAAATCTTCAGAGGAGCTGACAGGTTTATCCTCCTCCTTAGACGCTCAGAGGCTTAAAATAACTCGCTCTTCATCAAGAGGGAGCCTGAAGGGTCTTAACGTCACTGTTACACAGAAAGAAGTGCTGATAAATGAGGTAACAACAAACTTGAAACAAGTGGACCTTTTACAGGGCGATGTAGCTGCTGGACATGTCAGTTTGGTGAAGCTGCTCAAATGTAAGGTCTTAGAAATGAGTCCATCACCATGCTACTGGTGCACAAGGAGTGTGTGGTGTGTTACCCGGGAGGCGGAGTGTCTGTTGTCCCTGCTGCGTCTCCTCTGTCCATGCAGAGCCCTCAGAGAGGATGGCAGCCCCCTCCTCCTGTGGCTTGACAGAGACCGACCCCACCTCCTCAGCCTCGCCTCATCTCGACTGCACACCTGAGGAGATAGAGCAGGTCCACTTCTGTTACAGCAGCTACCAGCAAGACTTCTACAAAGCAGGATACAAATAGCTGACAAAGCTTTATTGCTGCTTTTAAGGTAGCTGGACATTTCAGCACCCAGGATATTTGAGACCTGCTGCTCCACACTGAACCTAAACACAGTGCTGGCTTATATTTAAGCCTCCCGCTCCTTCTGCACCAGTAACCTTGTCTCTGACAGCACTTCCTACCAGGGCGTGGAAGGATGACACAGAGAAGACTCCCAGACGTCCCAGCATGCTCTTGGAAGGCCGGCTGGCCATGGCCAAGAGACTCTTGGGGTTGGGCAGCTCGCTGCCTTGCAGGCTGGACAGATAGCATCTCATTCTGAACAGATCCAGGTGCAGTTTCTCCAGGTTCTGCTCCCACTGCTGGATCTGCACACAGCGTCATACCACAGGGTCAAACACAGATAACACTGGACACGGTCATATACTGTATCTTATAACTGTATCTTCACAGAGGGGAAGAGAGCAGCTACAACTCTCTGCTTCTCCAACAATAAGCTGCAACCGCTGATGAAAACAGGGGCAGTAGATGGTTCAAACTGAGTATTAGTCTGTGGTCACTGCATGGTAGCGGGCTAACGGCTACTTCTGACTCTTGAATTAAACCAGTTCAGTAGGAACATGAGCGTGCGAAGCTGAGCAGCGGCCGAGTTCCCACTTGAATCAACAGTGAGAAAATGGAGTCAAATGGTCGACAGTGAAAGGACAGTCACTGCAGAGTGGGAAGGAGTCAGAGAGGGAGGAGACGGAGAAGGATAGGCGGGGGAGAAATTCCTTTCATCAGTCCTCAGTAGTGATGTTAAACTGATAATGACACATAGTGAAGGACAAAGTAACACAAACAGCCTGCAGAAGTGCAGTAACTGTAACAGACATGTACAAATGGGTTAAAATGGTTGTACTGAGCGGCTGTGTGCGACCGAGGATGAGGAGCACAACACATACAGTTTATACAGTTCACTCTTCGAACTTCATGCTAGAAATGGTTATACAGTTTGAGATTAACTACAGAATGGCATCCATCCTGTGTTGTCTTTCTGTATTCTCTAATAATGAGGCAGACAGTGATGCAGCAAAGCTCCCTGACCAGGTGACGCTGTGGTTCACAGTCAGCGTCTCAGTCCTCGACTAAAGGGGCAGCTGCTGCACCGCGGCTGGAGGATGAAGTGTCTTAAAGGTCAGTGACACTGACGGACGCGGGATGCTGGCTCCAGCTGACTCCATTCAGAGCATGTGCTTCTCTCTGGAAACACTAAGTCAACACTCTGGTCTCGGTCTCTTAGTTCGGCTCCTCTAACAAATGGAAATAACTAGGCTACATCTTCAAACACCTTGTTTTGTCTTTGTTTTGACGAACAGTCCAAAACCCAAACATATTCAGTTTACAATGATTTAAAACAGGGAAAAGATGAAAACTCTCAGATTTGAGAAGCTGCAATGAGAATGTCTTTCCTTCAAAATGACTCAAATCATTGATCGATTAGGATCAATACTTTGGTTTGGGTGACTCCAGTAAGTATAAAACCTCTGGTGCCTCCAGTGTTGCTGCCTTGCTCTAGCTACTGGCCCCCAAGGGGAACTGAACCTGTGACCCCGGGCAGGAGAACACTAACAACCTTAATGGAGCTGAGCTGGATGTCCCAGCCCCCTTTGACGAGCAGTGCTGGTCCCGTTGCACACTGACCTGGGTCTCCACAGCCTTCCTGTTCTTCTGCTCCTTGATGATGGACAGCTGCAGCTCGGCCATCTTCTTCATCTTCCCGTCCATGTCGATCTTGTGCAGCAGCGAGCGGCTCTGGCGGCGCAGCAGACGCAGTGTGTCCTCCTTCCCCTGACGCTTCGCCAGCAGGGAGGCGCTCGCAGAGTGGATCGCCGTCACCCAGTTCTCCAGGTCCGTCTGGTTGGTGGCCTGAGAGGAAGAGACAACATCAAGTCAGTTTGATGATGAGCTGTTTAGCCAACTGTGCAGGAGGGCTGAAACACAGGAGAGAGTCTGAGGCTCATGACGACACTCAAAGATCTGAATGCTGCTTCTGTGTCTTTGGGGTCCCAGTAACAAACTGCAGGGATGGATGGAGTACTCACAGCCTTTACTTACAGTAAGGCAACAATGTAAAATACTCTAATCCAACTAAAAGTCGGCAAAATTTACTAAAGCTCTTACTGCTTGTCTTGCAGAAAAGTGGCCCCTGTAACTGATCGATGACAATAAATTAAGATGCATCAGTGTCTAAGCAGTAGTTCCAAGGTGGAGCTAGTCTGAACTTGTTAAGTCAAACTGTCGGGCCCCTCCGGACAGTCACAGATAAACCTGATGGCAAGAAAAACTAAATTCTGACACAAATCAGTTTTTATTTTTTGGACTTTTCTCTGATCTTTGACAGTTTGCTGAGAATACTTCTGTACTTAATGTGACTTCAGTAACTGTACTGGAAATGAGTGTGCCTACATAACAGTATTAGTACTTTCTCTACACATTTAAATGATTCTCACACCACTGCCAGAATAAACCTTTCGTCCAAGCTCACAGTTCAGTTTGACTAATGATGGTGTTGTTGATGAGCATTTAATGATGGGAAACAATTTACAAGGAACATTTCATTTAAAGGAGCCATAAACAGGAGAAAGCAGCGTGTTTCAGACCTCGCCGATGGTCTGACTGCTGTTTCAGAGGCCCCGAGAATCACAAGCTGGTGTTTTCTGGTCACTGACACAGCAGCTCTCACTTCATGACACTGACAGGTGTTTTTGTTCAGGAGGGAAACCTGTCAGAGGATTAACAGCCTTGTAAAGAGCAGCATTTGTTGCAGTAATCAGCTGGGGGTCGTGACTCCCTTAGAAAGCTTTCACCCTCCTCCAGCCTCCATCGTCTGCTCCTTTTAGCTCCTCGACACCTTGGTACATTTACAGTGAACCTTCAGGGACCCACGGAGGTGTGCTGGACATGGGTCACAGTGTGATCTAGGTGTGTAAACACTGCTGACAGGAGTGAGAGCTACTCTGGGAATAAAGCAGTGCTTTGTGGCAAAAAGCAGAGGACAACGACCACAGAGCTAAATGTTTCCTTACTTAGTCACAGCTCCACATCGGCGCTGCCATCGAGCACACAGGAGATGTGGTGGTGTGTCTATTATTAGAGCTGTGACCCCTGACCCTCTCAAGTCCTGCTGTTTGCTGCTTGTCAAGTTGGAGAGCTGCTGGGATTAACATGTTTGGATCCAGTTTATTCACTGTGGCCTTAAGCAGAAGCTAAACACACAACGTGAATACCAGGAATTCACAGGATGAAAAAACTAATCAGTTTCATCTGTGTGCATTTAGGTCCAGGTCCATTCAGCTACCAACAAAGTCTGTATCCTGAAATGGCATCTCTCTTTCTCTCTCTCTCTCCCTCTCTCCCTCTCTCCAACATGCCTGTAGGACTGTTACTACTGTACAACTCATGTCTCGTGTGTTATGTCAGTGCCAGTGCTGTGAAACTGCCAACACAGTCTTTAACAAGCAAAGTAGATGCAGAGAAAATCCCAAAGTGTGCTCAGGGCTGTGTGCATGTTTGTGGTGACACTGATGGTTCTGTGCTGGACAGAAAGCACAACACTAGATGATGGAAAGAAGAGCAGCCAGCAATCAGGAGAAAACAGAGGATTCAGATTTGAAAGGAACCGAGTCTGTTTGGGAATCGTGTCTGTGCATAACTTTGGATTTCAGATTGGTGATGCATTCAAAGACACTCCAGCACCTTAAAACCAAGTTTACTTGTTAGTTTTATGGGTCTGAACAAGTTTTCATACATTTCCTGATGTGTGATGTCACACAAACTCTGAAATAAATAACAACAAATAAAGTAAAGGTGCACCATGAGTGAGCGGTGCTCTCACCTGGAACAGGTAGACGTCTCCATACGAGTTGCTCAGACAGAAGACGTGTTCCTTCTTGGGATGCTCAGGGACGGCCTGGACGATGCTGTCGTCAGCCAGCAGGGCGTAGCGAGGAGAAAGCTCCTGCTCTGCACTGCCTGTTTTCCCATAGGTTTCGTAAAACAGCAGGGTGCAGCCTGAGGGGACAATAATCACCAGTCTGCATCAGTCTGCAGTTGTTCAGTCTTGTTTGTTGTAAAGCCATATTGTTGTGACCCCAGAGTCTGTGAATATTAATCAGAAATGACCAGGAGTCGGGTCCACGATGCTCGAGTTAACAACACTGCAAACAAATGGTGGACAAACAATCCACTGAATAGAAGCAGTGCTGCAGTGACTTGGTACTGTGCCGTCCTAATGGTGGAGACGCGAGACCTCCCGCTATAGAGACAGGTTTCCCAGCAAAGTGATCAGTGAGCTGTGCACAGGAACAGGCCAGAAAATGGAAAATGAATGACCACTTGTTTAGTATCAAGTATAAAATGATCAGTCAAGATGGACAAAGTCACTTCAGTGTCAAACTAGACGGTGTCCATCTTTCAGTGGCTCTAATCTGGGGACTTAGAATAAAGTTTGTATTTATTTTTTATCTGTTATTCTTGTGAAATACTGGATCATTTCTCTCTCGTTCAGTGCTGGCTGTAACAGGAAGCAGTGGCATGGTGTCATAGCTCGTCTGTAATCACCTGTAAAGCTACGCTGACACTAGGTGATGGATACAGAGTCTGTGTGATGGAAATCCTCTCACGTGGAACCTTCTCCTCCCATCAGGTGAGCATTGGTTTCATTTAAATGAATGTCTGGTCTGAACATGGTGTGAGTACTGGGGGTGTTTGTCTCTTACCTTTCAGCGTGACCCAGTAGTGTCTCCACCTGCGGCGGGTGACCAGCTCCAGCTTCCTGTCCTTGTTGACGGTGATGAGGGCTTTGAAGGAGAGCCATCCAGCCCGTCGCACTGCGCCCTGCTCCTTCTCAAACAGGACGTCCAGCTGTGCCCCTCTTCCCACCTCTCCATCCATCTCCTCCACACCCTCGTCTTCTTCATCTTCCTCTCCGTCCGACAGCTCGGTCTGCTTGGCGGCGCTGCTCCAGCCAGTCTCCAGCTCCTGCATGAAGTTTTCGTAGACGTTCTGTCGCAGAGCGTCACTGCTACTGCTCTGGGTCAGACTTCTGGAGGAGCCGCTGTGGACTGGAGGGAAGTGGTTGTGGTTCAGAGGGTGGAGAGGGTTGGAGGACCACAGTGTGCCACAGCCGACCGGCCCCGAGTTCAGTCTGTTGATGAAAACCTCTCCAGTGTCGCTGCTGCACGGCTCCTATGGACAAATGAGTTGATTTTACCAAAACTGAAGGTCAGAGAGGTGCATCCTTTACACCAGGACACACAGAGATGTTACCGTCGAGCAACAATCTGATGACACAGGGTTTAAATGCCACAGTGTAGTTCCTACTGGAGTACGTCAGGTAACCAACACTGTGCCAGTAGGAATTCCCATAATCTAAAACAATTCAGGATTTTCATTCCAATTTGTCACCTTGAAACAGGAAGTACAATTCATCCTTTTGACTGACGCCTACCACCAAAGAGACAGCCATTAAACTGTACTATTGGTGCAACTCCTCACCATCTTATTTTTCTTTAACACCAAACTCAGACTTTTATGAACCTGCTTTTTGTTGTCACATCTCTTCTGTAAGTGTTGGTTTCTTTTATGGAGCAAAATGTTTGAGTGATTTTTATTCAACCATAATTTTCCACTCCAGGACAAATAACTGGGTTTGAATAAGGTTCATTAAATAAAAACAGAGCCATACAAGACATTAAGAGGCTCCCCACCCAGTCCCAGTTGAAAATTCTCTTTTGTTATGAGAATATTCTGGTTTTCACCATGGAATCAAAGTGCAGGAAATAAAAAGACAAAGTGGCATCAAGCCAGGTTTCCAGTTCAGCCATTCATATTCAGTATCCACAGGAAGTGGCCTCATACTGCTGAATGTACAACGGAAG
>NW_018128480.1:18152-33416 GCF_001952655.1 Monopterus albus
GTGTTGGGTGAAAACATGGATATATAAAATGAACATCACCATCCTTTCACCATTGTTATTATCACAGCAGTAAGTTTTGCATTACGCTACACTGTCAGAACATTTTATCCAGCAACTGTGTATTAAAGGATGCTTAAATAAACAGTGTTTCCATGGTAACAGCTTCCATGTTTAAGTCGTTTACACAGATAAAACAGTTACTAGCACTGTATGCATAGTTTCTATTGAGGACAGAATTTAATTTTAAAGGGACAATGACAAAAAAAGACCACTGTAATAACAAATGGTGAAAAGAGAAGTGAAACTGAAAAGGACACTGTGACACATAGTGAAATAGCAAATGTGGACACATTTGAAAATGGAAAGTGAATTTTAAACTCATGAAAATAGAACAGACAAAAATTTAAGTGCAAAAAAAAGAGTAAACAAAAATAAACAACAATGTCTCCAAAACCACAATTACTAATGGATATCATACCAGAGCTACTGGTACTACAACATGTACATGTACGTGGAAGACTTGAAATGTCTAAATAAAAGCAAATATAAAATACACATCGTTATACGTATTTCCTCTTTATGAATGCATTTATTAATCCATGATTCAATTCTTCTTCTTCTTCTTTTGGCTGTTCCCATTAGGGGGCGCCACAGCGAATCATCTGTTTCCACCTAACTCTATCCTCAGCATCCTCTACTCTCACACCAGTTAACTTCATGTCCTCTTGTAGCACATCCATATATCTCCTCTTTGGCCTTCCTCTTGACCTCTTGCCTGGCAGCTCCATCTCCAACATCCTTCTACCAATATAACCACTATCCTTCCTCTGCACATGTCCAGACCATCTCAATCTGGCCTCTCTGACCTTGTCCCCCAAACAGCCAACCTGAGCTGTCCCTCTGATGTGCTCATTCCTAATCCTGTCCATCCTGGTCCCTCCTAAAGAGAACCTCAACATCCTCATCTCTGCTACCTCCATCTCTGCCTCTTGTCTTTTCCTCCCTGCTACAGTCTCTAACCCATACACCATAGCTGGTCTCACTACTGTCTTGTACACCTTTCCTTTGATTCTTGCTGACACTCTTCTGTCACACAACACTCCTGACACCTTTCTCCACCTACTCCAACCTGCCTGCACTCGCCTCTTCACCTCGTCCCTACACTCTCCATCGCACTGGACTGTTGACCCCAAAAACTTAAACTCCTGCACCTTCTTGACCTCAGGCCCCTGTAACCTCACTGTTCCACTTCCCTCCCTCTCGTTCATACACATGTATTCTGTCTGAACGAGAGGGAGAGAAGTGGAACAATCCATGATTCAATTAAAAACATTAAAAGGACAATCACTGATATAACAGAAATTAAAAAGGCTAAATCTTGTTTTTCGTGTATGAAATTGTGTATGTATGAATCGTGTATAATAATGTGTATTATGCTCGACTTTTTAAAATGTTTTTATTTAAGCATTTCAAATCTTCCATATACCTGCCCTCCTACTCCCGCCTTCCTCTTTAACTTCATTTCTCACCTGGACCCTCCTCTTCTTCCTGCTCAGACTTCCTGTCCAGTCACTGAGACGTCTGAGTCGGCTCTTCAGGAAATCTTTGCGGCTGTTCACACAGGTGGTGCTGACCAGCTCAGGCCTGCGACAGGGCAGCGTGAGAGAGGAGTAACACAGCTCCACACCTCCAGCTGAACCCTCCTCATCCAGGATGACACCATCAGGCAGCGCCGAGGAGGCGGCGGCGGTCCATTCTGCTGCAGGGAAGTGTCTGGTGCTGTGGGGAAGGCGGGCAGTATGTTGCGGCTGGTGTAAACCAGGCTGAGGTCTCTGAGGCCCGGCTGCAGGATCACAGAGTCCCCGATGCCACTGTCTTCTGTTTGACCAGAGGAGGTGGAGGTGAACTCATTGGCCTCTGTGGCGGGGAAGAGGAGGGCGGTGTTAAATCCAGGTGACATGTCCGCCACCTGAGCTGAGAAGGTGGTGTTGCATCTGCTGCTGGTGGTGGCAGCCTCCTCTGTGCGGGTGGAGGAGTAGGTAGTGTACCCGCTGCTGTTATCCATGCTCTGCCCAAAGGGGAACACGCTGTTTGCCGGCTCAGCACCTGTGCCCCAAGGAGAGTCGTACCAGGAGCCGTCGGAGCTGAGCGAGCTGCCCTTGCTGGTGCGGAGGGAGGAGTTGGCAACAGAGGCAGTGGTGTTGGTGGCGGTGGGGGGGCCGGTTAACCTCTGTGGCTCCAAGTGGGCGACCCTGCTGTTGGTGAACCCCACCCTCATGCTGCCGTCTTTGCTGAGCAGCACTTTAGGGCTGCCGCCGCTCTCCGGGGTCATCCGCTCACCACAAGTGCCGTTACTTCCCCCAAACTGGCTCCTGCTGTACGTCTGAGGAGACCCGGCTCCTCTGGCTGCTTTAGGTTCATAATGCCAGGAGGTGTACGGCGGGCTGGTGGCGTGCTGGTTCAGGTAGTTCTTGGAGCCCCCCTGGCTGCTCCTCCACCAGCTGCGAGCTGACGGCACCTCCTCCCTCCTGGAGGAGAACCTGATTGAGCGGGAGGGTTTGGCAGGAGACACAAAGCTGCTGTGGCTGTCGGTGTTCCCCATCGCTACCTGGAGGAGGATGACATCATCAACATGAGACTGCCAGAGCAGTGAAACTACACAGCAGTGAAACAATGTCATTAAAGACTAAATTATAAATAATCAGCTAAATAAAGTAAAAAAGTAAAAAAAAATACACATAAAACTAAAACCCACAGTTGTACTGTGTACTGATTATACATAGTGTGATAACAGTAATAGCACAATCTACAACACACCGTTAACCAGTGGTGCAGGATCGTCCGTGGACATCAAACATAATTAAATGTAGAATGAAAATATGTACAGTATAATACACAACTCGCTCTTCTGTTCTTCTGGCTGTAACACTGGCCCACAGTAAAACTACTGACTTGTACTACTGCCAGGGCTACACTAAACTGCACGGGGGTCCTTGGGGCGAAAACTACCTGTGAGCCTCCACTGACCCCCCCCACTCTCTGTGTATAATATTAGTTTACATGACGGCGTTTTTGCTCAGAGTCCTGCCTGTGAAACAGTACACTGCTCCAGGTCCGCTGTGTACTGTTTGGTTTGTGGCCACCTCAAACACAAATGCATTAGGAATGTGCACGTTCTGCATCATAGACATGATGTAATAAAGGGCCAATGACCAGGAGCTTTCAGGTCTTCATCATCTCAGTTTAAAAGTCTCTGAACACCAATGGCCTTCTGTCCATATGTAGACACATAAACCCAGATTTTTCTCCCACTTTTCTACCGTGGGGGGTTGACACCTAACTTTTACGTCAACACAACAAGAAGCCTTCAAAGTGCTACGAAGACAACGGCTGGACTCGCATGTCAGCTTGTCCACGGCAAGTTCTCAACAAACACCCTGAGAAACACAACGTGTTGTTGTTCAACGCTCTGGGAAAAAACATATTAGCAGACCTTGAGTTGTTTTTATTTGTTTCACACCGAATTGTGACCTTTGTTGTGTTTGTGATTCATTTAGATTAATCAAATTAGAGAGTAAACCTGGGGCTTGAGGGGCCCCTGAGGGTCTGGGGCCCCCATGATACCCAGTTGATAATACAGTCATGATGAATACTACTACTACTACTACTACTACTGCCAGTTATTTCTGTTCTACTCTGATTACTACTGCTGATGGTACTGCTGCTACTACTACGATTATAGGATTACTACATATACTGCTCCAACTATATCATATATTTATATTATAAACAATTATGATCTATGTTTACTTTGGTTTTCATTCAGTGGTAACTGGACAACAGCTGTTTCTGAAAAGTGCCATACACACAGTTTTACTAACTACAGCAAACTACAAGTACTGCTACTGCCACTACTACATTTCTGTTGCTGGTCCTAAAACTGACCAGTACACACTGCAGGTATGATTCAGTCTGAAAGGATGAGACAGCGGTAGTCAGCTGGGGACCACCAGTGCCACCAATCACCGAGGCCGCATCACATACGTTCTATAAAATCTGACAAACCACATTTAACTGCACTTTTTGAAGCAGAAAAAATACTTTATAACAAAGTGTTGAAAGGAGAAAGACAAGTCCAAGTCACAGATGGAGGAAATGAAAGACAGTCTGAGTGAACAAAGGAAACAAACGCTGTGAGCATGTGAACAAAGAGTTTGACCTTTCTGTCGTCTTCAGGAACAGAAACTCTGCAGCTCCTTCATGCTCCGTCCTGCAGCCTCCTCTCTCCCTCTTCACTACTGAAGCTCGTCCTGTCGCCGCCAGCTGCTCCCCCCTCTCTCTCAGTGTTTGTCTATGCCGCTCGCCCCCTCCTGTAGCACCGGCTCATCTGTTGAGGGGAGAACAGGGCAGGAGGGGCTCAATGAGCTTCAGCACACAGACTTTCCTTTCGTACGCCCCTCCCCAAACTCTTCCATGACGTCTCTGCAGAAGGCTTTTTTTTTAAACCAAACCCCACTCTGTTTTCTGTTTATTCTGGTTTTCTGGTATCTGGAGCAACTTTCTCCTCCTTCTCTCTTCTGTTTCTTTGTTTCGACCAAGCATCAATGTGAGAGCTGAAGGCTGAGCTCAAACCGCTGCTATTTTAAGGAACTTGTTCATTTCCAGGTTCTTGAATGGATGCAGATAAGCAGGACTACAGGAAGATCATTTTCACTGATTCAGTTGTTTTTTTCAGCTGATCATTGTCCATCACTTGTTCCCACAGCTCAGTGACCTACTCTTATTTTGTCCAAAGCTTTTGAACCAGCATTGACAGAAAACAACCCTCGTTTGCTTAGTGCATGACCTAAACTTGTCATTTTTACATTTTCTGTCAAATGACCAATTGAATGATTGATATTAAATATTATAATCAAAATATTATAAGCAAAAACAAAAAAGGCAACTGTAACAGCTGAGACCTGTGGCAAGATCTAGAAATCTGAGGTTTTGACTTGGACCTGTCTGAGTGAAAATACAGACAACACCAAGTCCACCAAAAAACAAACCCGTATTCTCAAGATGGTTTGTGCCAGAACAGCCGCATGAGCGAGACAAGTCCGAAAGAGGAGTCAAAGCATGTGGGCCGTTGTCCCAGGTGCCAAGTCCAGGTCCAAACCCTGAGACTTTGATTTTCAATTACAAACTACCAAATTTGCAGAGCTTTTTGGGACAAAGGTCATGAGCAACTTTCAGCATCCCGCAGCTTTTAATTCTTTTCTTGTCACAATCTCTTTTCAATTTTCACTCACACTACAACACACAACCTAAAATCAATGAGATCACAAATCATTATGAAATCATATCGATGAAGAGCACTGAAGCTTCGCGTACGTGAGCAGAGGAGAGGTCAAAGGTCAGTGTGCTGGCTCGGCAAGGCAACACCTATCCTGTCCCACAAGCCAAAGATGGGGGGTGGGGGGGCAGAGAGGAGGCAACACAATGCACTGCTGACCCTCAAACACATCACTGACCTTTGATCTCTTCCACTGAAACAAGGGGAGACCTGAAGGCAAGCCGGACAGAGACGAGCAGGAGAGGAGGAGTTCAATTAGAGAGGAATGAACACTCCAGTGAGTCCTGGAGCTCTGTGCACTGAGTGAGCAGCTCACAGGAGTCAACTGGTTTTATATCAACAACAAAACACGAGGTTTGTTACCGTCTTCCAAAATGACCCATCTGACCGTTTCTGATACTTCTACAGGTGAAGTCTGGTTGACTTTAAACAACTAACACCACTTGGTTGAAGGCCAATGGTTTTGTGCATCTGTGTTAAATGCCATCCAGAGACTAGCAGCACCAGTCCATGTCCTGAGTGTGTGACAGCAGATTTCACAGCATCACTGAGGGTGGAGCTGCGTGTAACACTTCACTGAGCTGTGTGTCTTGGAGCTCTGAAAGAATAAAGTCTGCTCGCCCTATCAGCCATCTGCCAGCTTGCAGGACACCCTGCCATGGCCCACCCCTCGCATTCTTCACGAACAAAGACCGTCCTAATGCCCCTCCCCCTTCAGGCAGGCGTGAGGCTGACATATTGAAGGAATTCATCAGATTTGAAGTGAAAAGAATCTGATTCATGTGCAGATTCTCATTGTGTCTGGAGGAATGACACCTGTTTTCAAAAAGGCTTTTATTATCGGATCTAAGGAGACGTTCAGTGACGTTATATCTATTGGTGAATCAAAAATCCTAATGCAGCATCTCTCTGTCTCTGTGTCCAAAGCTGCAGTAACTCAGCCTTGGTGTGTCCACAGCAGTGTGAACAGACCAGATCTGGGCCACCTGCATATGTGTACCCGATTCCTCTCCGACCACTGACTGCGAGCGCTGTCAGAACAGTCAGATCAGAATCCCCGTGTTCGTTTTAATGTCTCCTCCTCTGCACATACGGCCTGTCGTTATCATTCAGCGTCGGCCCCTCACAGAGGAGAGGAGATAATGTAAGGAACAATATCACAAGGTGATGAGTTCGGCATTAGCTGCAAGATGAAGCTTTGTCTCAAGGCCGAGCGGACACGGGAAGCAGGAAGTCCAGATCAGCCATAACAGGCAGGAAACTACAAGGCCTACAGCAGACACACAAACACACACCGCTGCATTCACACGCCGCACTAACACTTAGACTTTATCACTATATTTCTTACATTGTTTATTCTTTTTCCAGTTGCTGTACATCTATGTGACCAGACCCTGGACTGGATCATATAGGTATTGTTGACAGTGAAATGAGCTTCAGTGACTTAGACATCAACAGTGCAGACAGAGAAAACACAGTGAGCTGCAACTGACCATTTACATTACTGATCAATCGGCTGATCATCTTCCTGGTAGGTCAATGAGTTGTGATATTAATAATCAGAAAACAGTGAAAAACTCCATCCCACTGATGAAGCTCCAAGTCCATGATGATTGAAAACCCAGACGTTCAGTTTACGATGATAAAGGGGGATCCCTGCCGTTCCAGGCTTTGGGGGTTTTCCTTGTAAAGCCTTCTGAGGCACACTTGTGTCTTACTGGACTGTAGAAATAACACCTGATTTAGCTCTTTCTTTCTTTCTTTCTTTTGGATTTACTGAGCAGCATAAAAAGCAGAGGGGTGGGGTTTGTTGTGTTTGTGCAGGGAGACGCCAAGAAGCAAAATAGGCGCTCCACCTCCTCATGGGAGCGTTGATAAGGAGCAGGGGGACCCGAGCCAGCAGCCACTTTCTCTCCATTAGAGGAAGCAGGCCAGGGCTGGGGGGCAGAGGACGTGTTTCCTGTCCCGGCTGACTGGGGTCCTTGTCCTGGCACTGTGGGCGGACGGGCGGGGCCCCTGACTCAGGTGGGGCTGAGTGTTGAGGTTGGTGTGGCCACTGCAGCTGCTTCCTCCTCTGCAGAGCCTCCAACACCCAGAACAACACGTCTCCTCTCACTGAGACGACGGTGCCTGTCACTGATCTATTCCTCAGTGAGTCTGGGATTCAGCTCCATCTTCATGTTCTGCAGAGTCAGACGAGGAGACGTTTCCCCTCGGTGTGTCCAGCTCAGAGGATGTGGCTGCTGTAGCTCAGTACAGACTGGCGGCAGTGGAAACTGCTGTCCCAGCTCAGTCTGTGCATCTAAAAGGGATGTTCACAGATGAAGGGAATATCATTTCTCATCCTACTAATGGAATTTAAGTGACGCTTCATGTACCTTCCCATTTACAACAAAACATGTTGAGTGGACAGTGTGACTGAGGTCCAGGAGGGAAAGGCACACCGACAGGATGTGGTCCAACTCGTTTCCTCGGGACCTGCAGACAACCCTCTGCTGGTTAAACTACATTTGAGCTGGGATCAAATCAGATTAACTCTGACACCAACAAACACTTAATTTAACTAATCCTCAATTAGACGGAGACAATCAGTCCATCACAGCAGCTGACTGGCCTGCTGGAGATGTGATGATGACAACCCTGTGGCGGAAAAGACACCACAGTCCAACATGGAGGAGAACGGTGTGTTAGTCCTGCACACAAAGACTCCACAGTGTTGCACCGTAGGTTGTTTGGACACTGTGTGTAATGACAGATAAAGCCTAGCTGAGTATCACCAAAAACTCACAGCTGTGTAAAAACATGTTTCCAGGAGGCTTGGAACCAGCTCACTCCATATTGTGGGGATGCCCTGCTGCCCCTCAGGGACCGCTGGAGGCCCTGAGTCCTCAGTCTGGGGAACCGCTAATCTAAATGATCTGTACCATAGCATCGGCCACTGAATCCAACCAGACAACTGTGAGCTCCTCGGTGTGGCCACACTTTCCTTCCCCTTCCTTTGTGTTGGGCAGAGGTCTGAACAAAGCAGTGATGAGTGCCCTGCGTTGGCCTCTTCATTCAGTCTGCAGATGCTGCTGCAGGGCCCTCTGATCTACTGACAGAGAGGCGAGTGCAGCTCAGTGTGCAGAGCGACACACTGACACTGTGTGTACAGTCGGCTTTCTAAACTGAGGCAATTCCTTAAATGTGCACGCACAATATATGGTTTCTGGAACCGATGAGGGACAACAGAGATTTGCCAGTTTTCATGTTATCACCCCATTAAATGGCCATTATCAGTTATACAAAACATGTTTCTGGAAACTACACTGCATCAAACAGGTTTTGAAGAAAACGCAGTCATAGCTGGATTGATGTATTTTTAATGAATTGAGCATAACACACCCATCATTATAAAAGCTGGCGTGGAATGTTCAAGCATGCTGTAAACACACTACAGCTGAATGTGTGAAGACAAAGGCAGTGAAGCAAAGGGCTCATCCTGCACTTGGTTGTGTCGTCTTTGTTGGTCCACACCTGCAGAACCACTGCCAGGAGTAAGAGCTTCATTCCCTGTGGGGCCTCCAAATGTGCAGCCAACAGCAACATTAAACACACTGATGTCCCTGTGCGGGTGATTTGGCCAAAAAGCCTCTATTAAAACAACATATGCCGTTTTCCTGTGAGATAAAACTGCGATTGGTTCACACTAAGAGGAAGCAGCAGACTGTGAGGAGACAGAGCAGTGAAAAAAGATGCTGGGCACAAAAACCTGGGTAAAAGGAGCAGCGCTCTGAGCCAAGTCAAGAGGCCGAGAGCATTGCTACTGATGGTCGTCTGCTGATTTGACCGTCAGGCAGCAGCTCATCTTTTCCAGGCTCATGTCAGCCTCCAGTTCGTACTACGATTGAAGCCACAGGTCAACACCTGGCAGGAGCAGGAACTGACCACACAGGGTTCAGCTTTCAGCCCAAAGCCCGCGTCAACAGAGTCTGAAGGAGCACACAGCAACTGCAAACAGCATGCATTTGTTGTAATCATGTGCCTGGATCTGCATCTGAATACACTTGATGACAGCTGTTGCACATATACCAGTTTTTTTTTGTTTGTTTTCAAGTTAAAGTAGTATTATAAGTGGCTTTCTGTTGTATACACAGGCTGCAAAACACCCATCTACAGGAAGAAACTGGGACCAAAAGTGTGATGCAGCTTCCACCCAAGCTCAGCCTGTGACACAGTTTCACTGGTGCCGTTATGTGAAACATCTAAAATAAGATTTAAACCTGTAAAAACGCTCTACTCCTGAGAAAGGTCTGCCAACTGAAACACTGCTTTGACACAGCTCCTTCTGCATCACAATCGTCTGAGTCATTTTAGCTGTTTGCTGAGAACAGTGTTTCCACTGTGGTCGTGATTAAAGAGCTTCACATCGGCCGCAAACATGCTCAAAGTCCTTAATGTGTGTTACAGAGTAAAACAAAAGAAAGGCCCATTTGTCTGAGAGCGGATAACACCCACTCTCTTTCACCTGCCTTATTAAATACAATCCCGTTTCCAATCTAGTGTCTCTAAACGTGGCTACATTCTCCAGTCCAATTGTTCCCAAACTGGGGGCCCACCAGAAAAGGTTTGGGAGCCACTGCCCCTCTCAGTGTATCTGCTCATCCTGTGGCATTTACAAGGCAAACGTGTGAACAAGCAGAAGACCTGGGGTTCTGCTGCTGTGGTTTTTACTTTGGGACCTTACAGTGCAGCTGTGGGGTCTGCAGCTCAGGATCAGCTTCCTCTGGGCTTTCCACTGCAGGGCTGACTGGTGAACCGAAACCAGTGTCCTGTTACCAAACCGAAACCAGTGAGCTACCATGGAAACACTCCCTGAGCCGAGGCAGCGCAGCGACAACTCACTGCAATGGAAATAAAAACCACAACATGTCACTAGGAATCAGAGCTGGATGGACGGATGGAAGTACAGACGAGGGGGGGAAAGATGTCCAGGATCTGGGAAACAGGGTCATGGACATGTCGTCTCCCAGTGCTCCACCGCAGCCTTTGGTGAAAACCTACCCTTGATGTCACAGTGACATTAAGATTAGCGATTAGGTTGAACACTGCCCTTCTGTTCTGATGAAGCTGAATGTGACTGCTTTCATTTCCACACACAAACAGCCACATGCTCAGCGAGGGTTCGTTGTACTGTGGGGAGAGAGAGAGTATTAGGAGAGTAAGTGGAAGCAGCTGTGGAGGGAAACACTGATCCTGGTTGGTTGTTGTTGGAAGCTGCTCTGAGAACAGCAGCAGGGTGACATCATCCAGCTGATACACACGACACCAGATCCAGTGTCGCTCTCTTCATTGACAGCAGCAGAGTGAGCGGCTCCTGTGATGCACACAGCTGTCCCTGGATCCAGCCGTCAGAACCATCTCTGATTCCTAAGCACATACTTGGAACCGATTTGAGATCTCACTGAATCTGCACATATGTGACTCATGTCTCTGGGGCAGAACAGAGAAACTGAAGAAAGAAGCGATGAAGCAAACACTGATGTGTCTTTGACACAACATTCATGTCAAGCTGCAGCTTTAGAACACGTCCATATTCTGCACCTCATGATTTAGATCCACTGCCATCACATGCACCATAATGGCAGCTGAGGCTGTTGAGCTTCTTCCATCTGCAGACAGATGACTTGCAATTACAGCTGCAGGCACCAAACAAACCTCATTATCATGAGCGCTAAAGGATGAACCAGAGTGTGTGGGTAATCAGCAGCTTCTAATAGCATTATTTATTCACAGGGAGACTGCTCGGTTCTTTAGGCGCTCGCTCTGCTTGTCTGGAGGAAACTGCTGAATTACAGAATCCAAACCACACTCCTCATCATCAGCTTTTTGCTGCAAAAACCTGCTTGATTAAAGATGTTTTAAACCACATTTTCAACTAAATGGAATGAAATTTGAGGTGTTTTACGTGACTGATGCCTGAGGCTATGCTCGGCCCAAACCACAAAGCCAGAAAAAAGAAGGAGCAGTGGGTTCAGGGGGTTTTGCCAAGAACAGAGGTGGCCTTGTTAAATTTGGGTTTAGGTTTGCTGGCGGCAGCTCCGTCTACTTCCTGTGTTGAGGCCGAGGATCGCAGAGCTCACATGGGCTTTAACTCACCTGCATAAGTTGAGCTCGGTTTTCAGACAGTCGCTAAGTTTCAGCTTCAGTTTTTACACCAAAGTATCTTCATCTGAACCAGATGTGCTGGTGCTCAAGATACAACGCCAGGGCTAGAACGCCTGTGACTGACAACTCTGCTGTGACAAAAACACTTAAAGTAGATTTTAAATTTTGTTAAAGAAACACATATCAGAAAACCTTTACTGCCAAATTGTGAAAGGGCCTTGTGCTGGGTCGTTATTCTTGTGAACATGATGAACGTGACTGTGTGTTCAGGCACCGCCGCTGGAAATCACTGACCACGTTTCTGTGTCAGAGCAGACGTGTTGACCGGCTGGACAGCAGCCCCTCTCTCACACTAGCAGCCGGCACAGGCTAACCAGGTGGCTCAGTATTCGTCACCGCTGTGCTCGGCTGTGAGCTGACAGGTGGAGAGCTGCAGCGAGCACTCGACCAACAGAGCATCACACTCACAAAGGACACGCTGCTGTTGTTGATCGGACCCAACAAAGAGCAGGGATGACCTCTGGTCTAACACCTGCCACACTGATCACTGGGGTGTGTGCGTTATTGATCAGTGAATCCCCCACAGGGAATCAATGTGGTTTTCTGTCCCCTCTGTTAAGTACATCCTCCAGCATCATTATTCAGCTTCAGGATTTTAGTCCTCACAGTTACGTATCTGTATATGGGAACTTGTGTTCAGGTGCTCATGGAACTGGATTCCAACCCGTACAAATGAAGCAATCTACTTGCATCCCACTGTCAACAGCTGCACATCCTCAGCTGTGACCAGAGAAGTTAAAAGAAGCTTATTTTGTCTGATTTCTCAGCAGGTTTATGGACATTTATCTAAGAAAAACAACTGAATTTACCACCATGACTGACAGACCTGAGGATGTGGTTGATGAGTTCATCTGTCAGTGCACTAACTTTTGATCCAGTGCCAGTTATAGGAGAAAGCATGTGAACCTTTTTTATAACAAGAACATCAGTTTGTGCTTAGTGCCAGCGCTCTCCACCTTTCTGATCAAGCCTGAAGCCTCTCAGAGACGCGCCGGCGTCTAGCCGCAGGCTTCCACAGGGTACCTACTTATTCTGGAGTGGAATCCAGTCTAAGCACTGGACTGTGTCTCAGCGTGCTCACTTCGCCACAGCAGTGGCAATACTGACACGACTGTGGGCCTGCTGGACCGCCCAGCCTCCAGCTGGAAGCAAACACAGCTCAGTGCGAGTGTCTGGACACAGGCGAGCAGCGTTCGACCTGCTGAGGCGTTTCCGTGCCGCCACATCACCACCTGAGCTGCTCACCCTCCAACACCAACAACCCGGTCTAACCAGGTCATTAGCAGGAGGAAGCTCTGCAGCAGAGAGGTGGAAAAGAAACACATCTGCAGCCTGGCCTGCTTTACATTCCTAAATAGACCACAGAAAACGTTGCTTTCTGATTGGTCAGCAGTTTTAAAGCAGAGCTCCAGGTGTGTTAAACTGCAGGTACACATAGTAACAGGTTTCTTGTACTAGTGAAGTGACAGGTGAAACACAGAACAAACGCTATAAAACACAGAACAGCCTCTTCAGTAGAGGAGACAGAGTGAAGTATGTGGACATCCCGGGCCCCTAGCATCCTTTCAATCCAAGTCTGTTTTTCATGGGTTGGGCCTGTTGCAGCACAGAGATGAAACAAATAGTTGAACTCAGATCAACACAATGTTTCCTTTTATTTAGTTCAAACCATCAAATCAGGTGTTTCAGCTCTGCCTTGTTCAATGTGCAATCAGCAAACTGTGTATGAAGGGAATGTCTCCATATACCTTTGGGAAATGGGAGACGCCACAAACAATAACCTCCTCCCTGGAGGTTTTTGGGACTCTGCAGGACACCACTTAGTTTTTAATGAGTCTGCTCATTACTCAACCACACACACACAAACAAAGACTCCACAGGGGCCTGCTGTGGGCTGTTTAATAAGGCCTTCACTAACAGAGATGCAGCTGCTGGAGCTCATGCTCAGTTTCTTGCTGTGAAATTCAGGCAAGTGAAGCAACAACTGTGGATCAGGTGGAATTTACACAACAGTTGATAAAATAAGGCCACATTCAAAACTAGAACAGCAGACCAGCAGTCATAAGAGCAGTTTGCATGCACTGCAGCCTTCATTACAGACACGAGCAGCAGCAGCATGTTCAGACAGACAGCAGCCTCCCCATTCATGTCCAACACCCAGCACCACACTGGCCAACCAAACACATGGACACGCGTGTTATGAGGAGTCATTACTGATCAGTCTGATAATATTTTCTCCATTAATCCTTTGGTCTATAAAAATGTCAGGAAAATGTGAAAGGTGTCAAAGCTGCCAACCCAAATGCACTCAGTGTACCGTCACCTTAGATAAAGGAAAAGTGCAAATCCACCCACGAGGGTGAATTTGGTGCTGAAAATGACCTAAACAATTATCAGAGCTGGTACAGATTGTTTTTCTGCTGAATCAATTCATCTACATGTAAACAAATCCCTCTGAATTAAATCCTGTCACGTGTTTCAGAGTCAGCAAACAGATTCACATTTTCCTGCGTCTTCTCCGGCTATGACACCTCCTAACATTAGGTCTCAGCCAGTATGGTGCCATAACAAGGACCTGTCCAGCGAGGTCAAGTCTCACACACTGACAGGATGTCAACAGTAGAGTAGAGTAGGTACTTTATTGATCCCACACTGGGGAAATTTCTGTGTTACAGCAGCAATAGAGAACAACCAACATAACACCATAAGAACAGACACATAAGAACAGAACTTCATAGAAACACGGGAAAGAACACAACGAGCACACAGCTGCTGTAACCTGCTGCCACTCCACGCGGCGCATGCGTACGTAAGTAGTAGTAACAAAGAACACTTAGTCTTAAAATAAACAGTTCCATAAAGGCAACAAAGCATTAGCACCGATACACACAAGGATTATAAAAGTAGCATCATCAGAACGTTACTTTTTACACAGCACAAATAAGCAAATCAAAGGCAACTAAAATCAGGGCAGAGCAGCACTGGAGAGAATCAGGAACAGCAATAGAGACTAAACAATCAGGAAATCAAGAACAATTGAATATTACTCACACAATTAATCCCACAATGGGGGAAAGAAACCTATGTTTCAGCCATAAGGATTTCTGAGCAACTACTTAAAAATACCTAAAGCAGGGCAATGTACAATATTTGAGAGAGATCAGGAACAAGATATTACACATGAGCCTATTTACAATGCATTTCACCCCCAGGAGCTGAAATATTGCACCTCAGTAGATTATTACATAGTCCCTCATACTTTCACCTAGCTTATCACTACAGTGATGTGTTGTACAGTCTGATTGCTGTGGGGAGGAACGACCTATGGTAACGCTCCTTCTTACACTGGGGATGTAACAGTCTTGCACTAAAGGAACTGTTCAGAGCCTCCACTGTGTGGTGCAGGGGATAGGAGGGGTCGTGCATGATGGATGTTTTACCAGCATCCTTCTGTCCACCACCTCCTTGATGGAATCCAGAGGGCAGCCCAGGACAGACCCAGATCTCTTAACCAGCTTGTTTAGTCTATTTCTGTCCCTGTCCGTGCTACCTCCCGCCCAACCCACAACAGGGTAAAAAACAGCAGATGCCAAAACAGTATCATAAAAAGTCCAAAGGAGTGCCTCCCGCACACCAAAGGACCTCAGTCTCCTCAACAAGTGGAGGCGGCTCTGGCCCTTCCTGTACAGGGCATCAGTGTTGTTGGTCCAATCCAGTTTATT
>NW_018128480.1:33657-44719 GCF_001952655.1 Monopterus albus
TACTTAAAGTCCAGCGTGTAGACGGTGAATAGAAAGGGGGAAAGCACCGTCCCCTGGGGTGCCCCTGTGCTGCCCCTGTGCTGCCCCTGTGCTGCAGACTACCACATCCGGCACACAGTCCCTCAGCCTGTTATCAACAAACCTTTGTGCATCTATACAGTGAATGAAGAGTCCCAACAAAAAGCTACAGAGTGAATATGCACCTTTACCCCCTCATTCAAACTAACACAATTAAAATATCTGATAAAGTCCAGCAGAAACTGGTGAACGCTGCCTCGCACCATTCATGTCAGACTCTGAGATGTGGTTAAAAGCTGGGCTTTGGTTCTCAGTTTGGACTCGCCAGTCAACCCGCCCTGCGTGTGCGCGGCAGAAGGATCTAACCCACGGCGCTAACCATGCACTGCCCGTGAGATTTATCTTGAGAGCCTATACGGTCTCAGGGATGCAACAGAAGAAGAAGAAGCTTTATTGCCATTGTAACATTGTGACACGTACAACGAAATTTTGTTTGGAGCCGAGGGCCGCTGCGTGCGTACGCGCCGCCATCACGGGCAAATTCAGTGTCTTGCCCAAGGACACTTCGACATGTGGACTGCAGGCACCGAGATTCGGGCACCGGTTGGAAGACGGCTGCTCTACCCACCGCACCCCCCACCCCCAGAAGCATCCCGTGTTTTTGTCGCTAACGGCCACAGCGTCCTCACATGTCCTCCAAGAACATTCAAACGTTAAACAGGAAACGTGCGTTTCCGCCGTCATACCGACTCAGGGGTACGTCATCTCTGGGCTCGCGTTATGTAACCAGCTTCAGCGAGTCAGCGCAGCACAACACAAGAGAAACGTCCCCACAAAAGATGGACAAAGATGGACCCAGGTGCAACGTTTGGTGTCCTCACTGTCCACCTCATCCTCTGTGAGCAGCGCTGTATTCATTTCTGCAGAAGTGTCTTACAAGATGACAGACAGCTCCGGGAGATTCAGCCATAAAATATAAAAAAATAAAGCCTTCACACGTCCAACACAATTCCTACATAACAAAGCCATCACAAAGCCACAATAAACACACGGTTCTCATGCAGCCACGCCGTGGTGTGCTATGATAAAAACTTCTGGATGTTCCTTTTAATTCAGTTCAGTTTTACTTGTATAACGCCAAAAGTCGCCTCAGGACACTTTACAAAGTGCGATCTAAACTTTACTCTTATTATTGTAGAGGGAAAACCCAACAAATCCCCCTGGAGATAATTGTTACAGATGTGTCAGTGTTCACAAAACAAGATGTGGACTCGCAGAAACGCACCTGGGAATGAGAGAACACGCTAAACTGCGCTTGCGCTAAACCCTGTTTGCACACAGGCGGCCTCCGCATCATGACAATGACACGGTTCCTGTCCTGCTGGACAAACACTGTCAGCGGGTCACAGCTTCACTGAGGCATCAACTCCAACACAGAGAGAAAAATCACAGACTCACCTAAAAGCTTTTCGTCTTCTCCCAGAACTGATCCGGGACCTGGACTCTCCTCTGCTGTGCTCACGTGTCGTGTTCCCGTCCTGAGGCGGGCGGGGTCCTGGAGCTGGACCAGGACCAGAGGGAGGAGGGTTTCTTTCCCCAGACCACACCTCAGCGTCCTAGCAGGCAGCGCTGGAGAGTACAGTGTCCTGCACTGCACAGTCACGTCACTACACATCTGGTCCGTTTAAGCCCAGTCTGCAGTTTTAGTATTTCGGCTGTTCTAACTTTAACTTCTTGACTTGGTTAAAGTGACAAACCCGACAGTGCTGTTTGAGTGCAAGTGGACCAAAGTGAATGTGTCATGGCTCTGCCTTCTAGGACACAGCGTAAAGAATTAACTACAGAAACAGATGTGGTTGCTTCAGACGTCGTTCTAATGAGGAAGTATCAATTTTACTTAACTAAAGGAATACAAATAAAATACCTCCGGCACCAGTGGAGTAACGCTCCAGAGTCAATCGGGGACAAACTAATCATCAGTACAATTACTAGTTTAATTAGTGAATTTGCTTCTGCCGACACAGGGTCTCCGACTCCTTCCTGTGGCGCACTGCTGCCCCCTGCTGCTGCACCTGGGAATCACTGCAATCACTACTGGAGCCGGGCAGAAAGCAGGTCCAGCAACGCGCGGTGGACTCCACAGTGAAACAGCAACATCTGACCTGTTCTTTACCACACAGCAAACACTTGGCCTGTTTAGAAGAAATGTACAGAGGGAGTGTCAGCACCCGGCCAACCGTGTATCTGCAGAGGGGACAGGACAGGATGCATACTTGATGTAAAAAATAGCAAAACTACAGTGAAAGAGTACAAAAAGTACAATCCTGTATTTAGAATACATTTAAGCAAAAGTAGAATGTACTTAAAGGATCAAAGTAGCCTATCTGTATGTAATATATAGAAAAAGCTCCAAGAGTCTTATATTAACCAAGGAATGGGCAGGAAGTGATGAAGAGGAAAACACATGGTGCCAGAACAAAAAGGTTGTCTGAGAGCAGGGAGAGGACCTGCTGTAGGTCAACAGCCTAAATGAGGAGGTCAGACAGACTGAAGAGTTTTAATTATATACACAGAACTCCACAGCAGGACAAACACATAAAGAAGACAACATACATATTTTAAGAAAAATCCACATGAACTGAGACTGTACCTTTTTCTTAAAAGGAAGAAAAACTATTTACCCTAAAACAAAATTGAACAATTGTTTCCCTTCACATTTTTAGAAATGTTCATGTCCTTGTAACTGAAAACTTAAGATAGAAAGACTGATAACTTTATTAATGTCTAAAAGAAACTGCTGTGTCACAACAACCACATTCACACATTCACAGAGCCAAGTTATACAAGGGGTACACTTAAAGGCCACAGAATTCATAAGCTAAATGGAGTACAAAATAAAAGTCTGAAATACATCAAAGAAAATAAAATAAAAAACTGAAATGAACCTCCTCACTATTATCAAAATGTATACATTTAGATGATGTGTAAAATATCAGGGAGCGACAGCAGGGACAAGGTGTCAAATGATAGTTCGAGATCAATGTTGACTGTTTCTTGAAGTTTAACATCCCCACCCTGGAAATTCACACACTCTCTGTTTACACATCAAATACAGAAAATGTGAACTGACCGACTCTGAATTCGTCAGTTCTATATTAAGCAGGGTCTGCCGTCCCTGCGGGAGCTCGAAGGCATGAGTGCTAATATAAAATATTAGATATTCAACAGTTTGTGGCCTTGAGACACAAAAGGCTGAGAAAGCGTTGTAGCCGGTGTTCACACAGTGATATTAAAATACTGTTTCTAGTGCTCATGGTCCATGTGACACCAACTGTGGCACTTTAAATTATTTAAAACCTGCTGAAACATCCCCTTCAAATTCACAAGTGTGAGCAGGTGAAATTATATTTGCCCAGAAGCAGCACAACTTCATCTGAAGTCAAGGTCTCCTCCCTCTGGTCCACAGAGCTCCATTGTGTCCAGGAACCATTAAAGCCACCGGTGACCACTGTTCCCTTCGTCACCATGAACACACACACTGGAGTTTATTCTGACTCAGCCCCACACACACCATCCTACTGCCACTAATACTCACCAGAAACCAAATGTGGGTTCATCCACCGCTGAAAACAGTCCCCAACAGATGCACTGCTTTCTCCTGTTTGTAGCAGGAACCAGCTAAACTTTATATACAGAAGGAACAGAAGAGATTTCTTAAAGCTCGTCTCCAAAACAACAAACGCTCCCAGGTTTCTGTCTGGCCTGGGTCAGTGCACCTTTGGTTATCGTTGTGTCATGTGGCTGGGCCCTGGTTTACCTGCATGAAAGTCAAGTTTAGCATTGGTGAGGTTTGGTCTTTTTATGAGATTTGTTGACAACAGGAAAAATATACAACAGCATCAAACTTATTCTGTGACAGGATGGTTGTGGTGGAAGATGCATGTGACACAGCAGCTGTATTAACATGCAACTTAATTTTAAAAGCTCACGGAGCAGCTGCTTTCAGGTTCGTGCTCTCAGCTGGATGCCTGATAACCAGACCTCAGGGGTTTACTCATCATGTTGATTTATCAAGATGTGGTGCATCAGCGTTTTGCCAGAAAAATGCCTCTGGGTGTGCCACCTCCTTATTGGTGTGGCACTGGAACATCGTGGCTACACAACAGATGTGATGTGAGACAGGATAAAAATGTGACAACGAGCTGATCGACACCAGACAGACGAGGAACGACTCAACACATCTCAGGTGAGTCCTGCTCAGTATCCGACCTCAGCAGCAGAACTGAACCAAAGGTTCAGGGAAGAAACCACATCACAGAATGCTATATTATTACTTCAGAGGAGATGCTCACACTGGCTGTGAAGGAATCTGGACTGTGAGACAAAGTCCCTGCTCTGTGCAGACATGATGACAGTATGAGGCTTCAGCGGTCTGAACATCCTGCACAAACTCTGTGCGTCTCCTCGTGGAGCCACAGTAACGAAGCGAGTGTGTGCAGACGTTACTGCTCCTCCACTGCTGAAGCCTCCTGCTCTCTGAGTGTTGATCTGCTGCTCACACACTGTGGACTCGGTCCCACTGCTCTTCACAGCCAGCGTGGGCGCTGACCTCGGACTCTCACAGGCCACTTTGGTACTAACACAGGCTTAACAAGAACATTTTGCCAGTATTATCAAAATATGGCAAATGTATGCAACATGGTGAATGAGTTAATACAGTGTCTGTTTTACTTCTGAGGCTGTGATGGTTTAACTTATCTGCTTTTATTACATACTTGTGAAGCACTTTGGTATGACTTTCTGTTGTTGTAAATGTGCTATATAAATAAAATATGATATTAAAAAGTAACAGAAAACGTCACCAGTTAATCACTTAGCAAAACAACTGTCTGATTTCAGCTTCTCAAACATGAGTATTTACATGTCGTCGTCATCTGACAGTTTACTGACACTGTTTGTGTTTCCAACTGATACTCAAATAACAGAGGAGTCTGAAGACGTCACCTTATACAAAGGCTAAGAGCTGTACTTGTAGTAACTGCAGTACTTCACTATGTGTACTATGCTGCCCTCCACCACTAAGTGTCTGAATCTCAGGGTTACAAGAACTAAAGCACTGACTTGCTTATCTAAGACGTCCACTCCACACTTAAAGCTGCTGTAACATGAAACATAAAGTACAAACCTTGCTCCACTGTGCTGCTTCCAGATCATATTCCAGCTGTGCATCATCCCACTGACGGAGTCCTGAGCCATGAGGTCTGCTGCTCTGATCCTGATCCTGCTCCCCGTCCTTGTCCTCTACAGCCTTGAGAAATGTGAGAAACACAAACATAACAGCTGGTTCTGTATTAAACTGATTGATACAGGAAAAATAAACAACCTGTCAGAACGTGTAACTGTTAAATTCATTTCAACAACTTAAAAGTGTTGAACTCACCTGTCCAGGGTCATTGGAGAGATTTCTGGGTCAGACCTCATCACCGGGGGACAGGGACCCACAGCAAAGGAACTTTCTAATGTAAAACACCTGTTTCTAAGTGTAACCAGTGTAAAAGAAACCACAGTAACTCATTGTAACTGTTTGATTGAAACCACACCAAATCCCGATTAATCTGTATTAATTGTTTAAACAGAGTTGATATACTGTAGTAGAAAATGGTTACTGTCTCTTTAAGACATTTCTGAGACGCGTTTTAGTACGTCATCACTGTGCAGCTCTGAGTTCGCGCTGTCGAGCCGAGAGAAGATTGCCAGTTCGCACTGTCAAGCTGAGAGAAGTGCCATCCATCGTCACTCTGTGTGATAACCAGTGGTCGGTGTCAGATTATCCTACACACAACGCAGAGTATACGAGATCCTACGGGCGTGCAAGGAGTGCCACACATACAGTGGTGTGAAAAAGTGTTTGCCCCCTTACTGATTTCTTATCTTTTTGCATGTTTGTCACACTGTAATGTTTCAGATCGTCAAACAAATTTATATATTAGTCAAAGATAACACAAGTAAACACATCATGCAGTTTTTAAATGAAGGTTTTTATTATTAAGGGAAAACAAAATCCAAAACTATAGAGCCCTGTGTGAACAAGTGTTTGCCCCCCTGTCAAAACACTGGTTTATCGCACCTGAGTTCAATTTCTCTTGCCACACCTGTTCGCAATCAAGAAATCACTTAAATAGGACCTGCCTGACAAAGTGAAGTAGACCAAAAGATCCTCAAAAGCTAGACATCATGCCGAGATCCAAAGAAATTCAAAAACAAATGAGAAAGAGAATAATGGAGCTCTATCAGTCCGGAAAAGGTTATAAAGCCATTTCTAAAGCTTGGGGACTGCAGCGAACCACAGTGAGAGCCATTATCCACAAATGGCGAAAACATGGAACAGTGGAGAACCTTCCCAGGAGTGGCCAGCCGACCAAAATTACCCCAAGAGCGCAGCGACAACTCATCCAAGAGGTCACAAAAGACCCCACAACAACATCCAAAGAACTGCAGGCCTCACTTGCCTCAGTTAAGCTGAGTGTTCATGACTCCACCATAAGAAAGAGACTGGGCAAAAATGGTTTGCATGGCAGAGTTCCAAGACGAAAACCACTGCTGAGCAAAAAGAACATAAAGGCTCGTCTCAGTTTTGCCAGAAAACATCTTGATGATCCCCAAGACTTTTGGGATAATACTCTGTGGACAGACGAGACAAAAGTTGAACTTTTTGGAAGGTGTGTGTCCCATTATGTGTGGCGTAAAAGTAACACCGCATTTCAGAAAAAGAACATCATACCAACAGTAAAATATGGTGGTGGTAGTGGGATGGTCTGGGGCTGTTTTGCTGCTTCAGGCCCTGGAAGACATGCTGTGATAAGTGGAACCATGAATTCTGCTGTGTACCAAAATATCCTGAAGGAGAATGTCCGGCCATCCGTTTGTGACCTCAAGCTGAAGCGAACTTGGGTTCTGCAGCAGGACAATGATCCAAAGCACACCAGCAAGTCCACTTCTGAATGGCTGAAGAAAAACAAAATGAAGACTTTGGAGTGGCCTAGTCAAAGTCCTGACCTGAATCCAATTGAGATGCTGTGGCATGACCTTAAAAAGGCAGTTCATGCCCGAAAACCCTCCAATGTGGCTGACTTACAACAATTCTGCAAAGATGAGTGGGCCAAAATTCCTCCACAGCGCTGTAAAAGACTCATGGCAAGTTATCGAAAACGCTTGATTGCAGTTGTTGCTGCTAAGGGTGGCCCAACCAGTTATTAGGTTTAGGGGGCAAACACTTATTCACACAGGGCTTTGTAGTTTTGGATTTTGTTTTCCCTTAATAATAAAAACCTTCATTTAAAAACTGCATGATGTGTTTACTTGTGTTATCGTTGACTAATATTTAAATTTGTTTGATGATCTGAAACATTACAGTATGACAAACATGCAAAAAGATAAGAAATCAGTAAGGGGGCAAACACGTTTTCACACCACTGTAAGTTTAAGGAAGGGGCCTGTTACAATGGTGCCGTGGCCTTTACAGGATTGGTTCGAATTTCAACGTCAGCTTGTTCGCAGAGGGAAGCTGCTGCAGCCGGGTTTAGAGGTATCTTCTGAAGAGAGTGCACAGGGATTTTTTCCCCCCTTCTCGCCATTCATTGGACTACTTGAATTTTAATTCAATGAACTATGATTTTGTAATGACATTTGGTTACTGCTTGGATATTCCGGTTGCATATATGTTTTTTTGTTTTGGTGTTGACCTATAAGTATTTTGGTCATTGCATTTTGCATGGTTTTGGTTCTAATGTTACTTAGCCTGTGTGAAGGACCCATTTGAAGTGTTGTATTCTCATTTTGTATAGGTTGTGTGGTATTATGGCAGAGGGTCATGCAAACTGTATTGGGTGTGAGGAGGATGATACTGTTGATAACTCCCTTGTCTTCCGACTTGGTGTAGGAAGGGGTTTATTCAGGCAACCCTTAGTTACCAGTATGCCAGGGTCTAAAGTTGGGGCATCTGATATCCCAGTACTCACCTCCACCCCTTGTACTGAGAATCCCACGGCGCACCCACACCCACAAAATGTGCAGTGCACAAACTTAGGCCAACTTATTACACAGTTAGCTGACAAAATTGGTCAGTCTATTGCTGACAGGATTCAGTCTGACAGGAGCTCACAGTTCAGCACCAACTCGCAGTAGGCTGTGGACATGTCCGTACCCAATGTGAGGCTTGTTATGCAGCCTGATGCAAAAGAACCCCCAGTATATAGAGGGGATGGCTCAGATAAGTTCACTGTGCATGAATGGGAGGATCTCATGACACTGTACTTAAAGAAACGGGCCACCCCACTTCATGATCATTCACAGGAGATCATTGCCAGGCTCATGGGCAAAGCAGGGGACGTAGTGAAAATCAAGCTGCGTAACGATAAATCCATTAATCACATCCAGAATCCCCTTGTGATATTTGACATCCTGAAGCAACACTTCAGTGAACTGAACTATTCCAATATGCCCTTAGCAGACTTTTACAATACGCTGCCCATGCCAGATGAAGATGCAGTGGAATACTGGATCAGGCTTAATAAAATGATGGACGTTGTATGTGAGTGTCTACAGAGACAGGGGCGTAACATTGATGACCCCAGCCATGAGGTCACGTTAATGTTTATTAAGCATTGTCCAGACAAATCGCTTGCAAGTGTCTTCAAGTTTAAGTCTGCAGAAAAATGGTCAGCATCAGAAGTCCAAGAAAGACTGGATGAACACTCCCAAGAGAAAAAGGCCAGAGCTGTAATTGCTCCTACTCGCCATAAGACTGAGTATAGATCCCACACCCAAAGCTGTGTGCCTGGCACTGGCGAAGTGCCCGTTTCTCACTGCACTGCACATTTAGTGTCTTCCCCGGTGCCTGCTGCCCAATCCAGCCTTGACAATGACAGTTTGAGAAGTTTAGTGAATCTATTAGATCGCTTGGTCTCACAACAGGCCCAAGCCCCAGTAGCTCCCCCAATTCAACCAGGGAATTTGCAACACTCTCACAGAGTGTGTGCGGTCTGTGGTACCCCTGCTCATTCGACTTTGTCACACTGCAGACGGGAAAACAGGTGTCCGAAATGCTTGTCCCCGGGACACTGGAAAAAGAACTGTCCTCAGGTTTCTAGCCAGCGCCCTGTCGATCCCAACTGTGGCTCAGCCACTTAAGGCCAGCAGTTAAACTAGGCATCCCACACCTGGAGAGGGGTGGTGTGGGTGGAACAAATGACTCCCTCACTGTCGACACCGACTTGGCTCTGTTGTATGAGAAGTGCTGCGCTGAAGTCCCTGTGGGAACCAGAGTTGTTGTTCAGTCAACTCAGAAAGTACAAGCTTTCGATGACCTGTTTTATTTCCCTGTTCTTGTCAATCATCATATGCGGTTCAAGGGCATGTTGGACTCTGGCTCTATGGCATGCACCATCAGTGGGAGTACTGTTGAGAAACTCAGTGCGGCAGGCATCTTGCCCCAAAAACAACTGCCTGAGGAGAATATTATTTTGGTGGGTTGTGGTGGCTTGCAGACTCAGCCTGATGGCTTTTATGATCTGGGAATGGAAATCTATGGCATGTCCTGCGTTGTGCCCACATTGGTCATGCCTGGACAACATGATGATCTCAATTTGGGCTCAAAGGTCATTAAATGGCTGGCACACAGCTTGAAAGGGGATGCATTATACTGGGAGATCGCATCCTGACATGACCATCAGTGCAGCCCTGAGATTGACAGCTTTTTGTCGATGTTCACAAATGTTCAGCGCTGGAAAGGTGGCATAGTTCCCGACAAAGGCACAGTTAAGCTCACGCAAGCAGTCTCACTTTTGCCAAAGCATGAACACCTAATATGGGGCAGACTCCCTTCTACAGCGCCATTGTCACCTGACAGCACTGTGATCATCGAACCGACCACCTCAAAAACCAAGCCTCGAGATGTCATGGTGGGTCGGCTTGTGACACCTCTTTGGGGTGACAGATGGGTGCCAATGCTTGTGGTGAACCTTTCAAACAAACCTGTTACACTGAGGAGAAATAGCAAATTGGCTGATGTGTCCCCATGCCTTGCTGTTGAGGATTTGGAAGTCTTTCAAGGCCTGCAGTCCACAAAGACACAACCCCCTGACCTTCCAACAAGTGCTATGTCTGTCACTGCCTTTAACAAGGGACTGTCTGAAATTGGACTGGGTGCCATCAACATCGACTTGTGCCAAGTCAGCAATGCTTATAAGTCTGAGCTCATCCAGCTGTTGACCTCTAATCAGGATGTTTTCTCTAAACACTCCTTGGACTGTGGTGAAGCCAAAGACTACGTATACTGCATTACGCTCACTGATGACAGACCCTTTCGGTTACAATACAGAAGGGTCCCCCCTGCTCATTATTACAAATTGAGGCAAGTTCTCACAGATATGGAGGAGGGAGGTATTATTCGGAAGTCCATGAGTGATTATGCTTTACCGTTGGTAATGGTTTGGAAAAAGGATGGGGGATTGAGGATCTGCTCAGACCTCCGATGGTTGAATGCCCGCACCCTGAAAGATGCTCACCCCTTGCCGCATCAGTCCGACTGCTTGGCTGCTCTTGGCGGGAACTGTCTCTTCAGCGTAATGGACCTCACCTCAGGGTTCTATAACATTCCTATGCACGAAGATGACAAGAAATTCACTGCCTTCACTACCCCTATGGGCCTTTACGAGTACAACCGCATGCCACAGGGACTGTGCAACAGCCCAGCATCTTTCATGAGGATGATGATGGGAGTCTTTGGGGACATGAACTTCACCAAACTCCTTTGCTACCTTGACGATCTTGTTTTTGCCCCCTCTGAGAGCGAGGCCTTGTCCCGGCTGCGTACAGTATTCCAGCTGCATACAGTATTCCAGAGGTTGCGCGAGAGCAATCTGAAGCTAGCTCCAAAGAAGTGTCATCTGCTGCAGAGACAGGTCTGGTTCCTTGGACACTTCATTGATGGGGGGGGTGTGTCTGTTGATCCAGCAAAGGTTGAAGTCATTGCTGGCATGAAAGT
>NW_018128480.1:44966-45242 GCF_001952655.1 Monopterus albus
TGGAATTCTTGGCTTTGAATTTGAGCGTCTGTGAAAAATTTAGCCATTGGCCGAAGAGCTGCCATTTCACCGTATGGACAGATAACAACCCACTCACTCACCTCCTGACCAAGCCGAAGTTGGATGCGTATGAAATACGCTGGGTGTCTAAGCTCGCTTCCTTCTCCTTTGACCTCAAGCACTTGCCTGGTAAAGGGAATGTGGTGGCTGACGCACTGAGTTGGGACCTCTTTGTGAAACCTATTCATCAGAGGTTGTTGGAGGAGGCGCATTGCA
>NW_018128480.1:45380-63304 GCF_001952655.1 Monopterus albus
CTTTGTGAGGCTCAGTGTCATTGGGGGGTTGCCCCAGAGCCCAGAGCTGCCCAGTTGACTCAAAATATCCAACAGCCATCCTGTGGTGATCCTTCGTTCGCCATGCTCTCCTCACAGGAGCTGCAGCAGGGCCAGGAGCAAGACCCTTGCATCTCTAAGGTACTGCCTTTTGTTGTTGATGGGAGGCATCCCTCGAGACGTCAGAAATTTGGTGTTGGTGCAAAGGTTCTGCGGCTGCTCAAACAATGGGACAAACTGGCAGGTCGTGATGGCGTGTTGTATCAAGTGTCTAAAAACCCTCTGTCCAATCTGAAGAGGTTTCAGTATGTGCTACCCTCGGCCCTCATGAACCAAGCATTGTCTGGCATTCACGAATTGGCGGGTCATCAGGGACAAAATTGGACACTATCCCTTGCAAGACAGAGATTCTACTGGCCTGATATGGAGAAGGACATTAGGACTTATGTCAGACAATGTCAGAGTTCCACACTTGGTAAGTTGCCTGAACCAGCGGCCCGCGCACCCCTGGAGAGCATCAGAAGCTCTGCCCCCATGGAGTTAGTGTGCATGGATTTTTGGTCGGCGGAAGACAGTAAACAGAGGTCAGTTGATGTTCTGGTGATAACTGACCATTTCACCAAACTTGCCCATGCTTTCCCCTGTGCCAACCAAACAGCAAAGCAGGTTGCCAAGAAGTTATGGGACTGTGTATTCTGTGTCTGTGGGTTTCCAGAGAGAATTCATTCTGACCAAGGCACCAATTTTGGGAGCAGGTTGATTGCAGAACTGCTTCAATTGGCTGGTGTTGCCAAGTCTCGCACAACGGCCCATGGGCAACGGTGGCACTGAACGTTTCAACCGCACCTTGTCAGTATGTTGCGTACTCTTCCCCTTGGTGCGAAACAGCATTGGCCAGAGCAAATCCAGACCCTCACGTTCGCATATAATGCCACCATTCATGAGACCATGGGTTACGCACCCTTTTTTTTTGATGTTTGGCCGTGTTCCAAGACTGCCAGTTGACATCATGTTCTCTACAGTCCTGAATGACTCTGACACAGTCCACTATGATTCCTATGCCAAGTCTCTACTTACCGACCTGAAAAATGCATTTGAGATTGCCCAAAGACACACCACTGTCGAGCAACGACATCAAACTGCTCAGTACAACAAATGTGTTAGGGGCACGTACCTGTCTGTCCGGGACCATGTTCTGGTTGCAAACAAGAGTGAGCGTGGGAAGAGGAAACTGGCAAGTGGGAGGATGGAGTGTACACAGTTATTGACGCACGCCCTGACATTCATGTTTACAAGATTGAAAATGCAGATGGACATACAAAAGTTGTGTACAGAAACCTGTTGGTGGGAGTCAATTTCCTGCCACTACCTGACAGCGTCTGCAGTGTCGCCCCTGAATCACATGACTACCTCGCCAGTACTGTTGATTCTGTCCTGGGGGATGGTGACGATGGTGAATGCTCTGAAGTGGGTGGCCTGTCCCTTGTTGATTCCGTCCTGGGGGATGGTGACGGTGGTGAATGCTCTGCAGTGGGTGGCCTGTACCCTTTTGATAATGACCTTGCCGCTCAAATATCTAGTGATCCACCAGAAGCTGGCCCTGCAGTGTTGGCTGCCCCCTCACTACCATCTGGTCCTGTTTGCACGAACGACATGACTTCACATCCTGCTGCGTCTCATACCATTACAGAGTTCACGTTACATCCTGATCCCTCAGTTGATCCTGGCCCGACGGCGCCGCCTGTTGTTGGCGGGGGTACCAGAACACATGCCGGCGGGCTGGTTAGGTCAGTCAACAGGTTGATAGAGTTTATGGTTCAGAGAAAGGCCCTTGTGGGTCCGCACGTTCTGATCCGTGGGGGTTTCTAGTCTCCTTCTATTGGTTCCAGGCCATGTGTATCTGGTGTATTTATTTTATGTTGTAGGGACCGTACTGTGATTCCGGGTTTTTGTGCCAGGTTCTGTGTGGCGTAACAGGCGTCACACCTAGCTGTGAGTGGTCTGAAGCCTGATCACCCTCTTTCTTCTCTAAACCTTGTATGAGGTAACTTCTCAGTTGCTTAGTGGACTAGGTCTTACTTTAACTTGTGCCAGGTGGTGCTGGTTCCGGTGGGTTTTTTTTTTGTTTTGTTTTGTTGTTGCTTTGGTTGTGCCTGTGCTGTTATTGTGTTCTTATTCCCGGGAATTTGGTGGGTTTCAGGAGGGGTGAATGTAACCAGTGTAAAAGAAACCACAGTAACTCCTTGTAACTGTTCGATTGAAACCACACCAAATCCCGATTAATCTGTATTAATTGTTTAAACAGAGTTGATATACTGTAGTGGAAAATGGGTACTGTCTGACATTTCTGAGATGTGTTTTAGTACGTCATCACTGTGCAGCTCTGAGTTCGCGCTGTCAAGCCAAGAGAAGATTGCCAGTTCGCATTGTCAAGCTGAGAGAAGTGCCATCCATCTTTGCTCTGGGACAATAAAAGGCAACCTGTGTGATAACGAGTGGTTGGTGTCATCTTATTGTTAGGGTGATTTTTATTTTTAGATAGAAATGAATAAAATTAGTTAGGGTTTTAATATATAGCATACATAAGTCTATATACTTTAATCTCACAGTTGTGTTTATGTTGATGTAGTTACATATCTACATATCACCCTATGTGTTCACTGAATCACTGGTCAGTATTTACTGTGTTAGCCAACTGGAGCACTGTTTAACCCTTGTGTTCTGTTAAGAATCTTAACATCAAGGGGGATGGGTTCACTAAAACACTGAATCTCATTAGATTTACAGCTTTGGCAAAGAGGGTCCACAGTTAATTTGTCATCACCTGGCTAACGGGCCGGGGGAGCTATAGTTTATTGCATCCTAGGATAGTTAAAACAAAGATTAGATATGAAGCCAGGAAGAAGAGAAAACTTCAAAGGTAGAACCATTACACACACACAAGCAGAGCAGTTTTATTGGAACTGGAAAGCAATGTCTAAAATGTAGCAGTTCTTTGGAAACAAAGGAAGACATAAGTGTTTATGTAGGAATTAAGACTAGGGGGGGCTGTCCATGACCATTGGAGCAGAGAGGATGATTGGAGGACAGACGGACTGAAGGACCAATATCGGGAGAGTTAAGTTTAAACCACGACTTCTCCCCAAGAGTTTTTGACCAATCAGATAGTAACATCTTTTCATACAAATATTGTATACCGGCAAGTTGAGGCCAGTCTTTTCTGTTTTTCCTAAACAGTAAAGATCCATGTGCACATGCTTATTTTGATACGTTAATGACATGTAACTGTTAAATTCATTTCAACAACTTAAAAGTGTTGAACTCACCTGTCCAGGGTCATCAGAGAGATTTCTGAGTCAGACCTCATCACCAGGGAACAGGGACCCACAGCAAAGGAACTTTCTAATGTAAAACACCTGTTTCTAAGTCAGGATCAAAAGTTGGGAAAATGTCATTTCAAGATTTAATTGGGCATTGCAACAAAGAGTTAAAAAGTAAAGAAAGATGGGAGCTGGAAAAACAAGCCTGTCTGCCCATAAATGAACAACCAGTCTAAAGTGGAGGAAGCTGGACTGGAAGGTGAAAAACAGATATTTGTCCAGTTGGAGAGGTTGTGGTCAGCACAGAGCACGTTCACACAGATAGTGATAAACAGTGGTTGTTTATTTAAGCTTCTATTGTAGATGGTTAAAAATGTCCAAAATATAAAACAGTGGAAAGAAAAAGTTAAAAAGACACACAAACGTTCCCCCAAACAGGCTGTGACACAGAGTTTACACCAGGTGGAGGTGTTGTAAAGGAGCAGCTGATAGAGACAGACCTCTTGTTCTGTTTCATGAAGTCAGCTGGCTTCATTTATTAATACTGAAACTCAATATGAAGCACATGTTCCTGTTAAATTAACATTTTATTTTTCCAGATGTACAGAGGAAACGTCAGCCACAGTCTCCCTGAAGACTGATGGGTGTTTTTTAAGGAAGTATTAAGGTTGGAGATGCGATTTTAGATCTTTCCTGACTGATTCTTCTCAGTTTTTGTGTTTTTGTTAGTGTCCTTGTCACTACTGGTAGCATGAGGCAGTACCTGCAGCCCAGTCAGGTTGCACAGGTAGTCCAGTTACTCCAAGATGGCCCATCCATACGTGTAGTCACAAAAAATTTTGCTGTGTCCCCCAGCAGAGTGGAGGGTGTGTGTTAAATCTAAAAAGGCAAAACAGAAAATGAGTGAAATTAGTCCAGGTATGAGAAGGTAAATACCAGAACTGACAACAAGAACAAACTGTCAAAATAAATAACAAAAGGAAAAGGAAAGTCATTAAAAAAGATCCAAATGGCACTAAACAAAAAGCTTTGTCAGATTTCTCCATTTCCAAAAGACATTTAGCACAAATGACAGACAACTTCATTTTCATTTAGCCTCTACAGTTTGTCATGATAATCATTTCTGCATCTCACACGCACCAGCAGTGCCAGCAAAGAACCTGCTGCTCTGGTCTGTGCAGTTGTTGCTGTTTAAGTTTAACATCCCCACCCTCGAAATTCACACACTTGCTGTTTACACAACAATTACAGAAAATGTCTGACTAACCGTCTCTGAACTCATTAATGTATTAAGCTGAGTCTGCCGTCCCTGCGGGAGCTAGAAGGGATGAGTGCTAATATAAAATATTAGATATTCAACAGTTTGTGGCCCTGTGACACAAAAGGCCGAGAAAGCGTTGTAGCCGGTGTTCACACATTGAGATTAAAATACTTCATCTGAAGTCAAGGTCTCCCTCTGATCCACAGAGCTCCACCATGTCCAGGAACCATTAAAGCCACCAGTGACCACACACGCTGGAGTTTATTCTGACTCAGCCCCACACACACCATCCTGCCGCCTCTAAAAACATACCGGAGACCAAATGTGGGTTCATCCGCCGCTGATAACAGTCCCCAACAGATGCACTGCTTTCTCCTGTTTGACTGCTAACACTACAGTGAGCAGATGTTTTAGAAAATTACTGAACCTTTTCTTTTTAATGAATCTATAGATTGAGTTGTAGATGCCCCTGTTTAATAGGAAACAGCTAAACTTTACATACTGTGACAAAGCAGCAACTTTAATTTGAAACGGTCACGGAGCAACTGCTTTCAGGTTTAAGTTCTCAGGACTACCTGCAGAAAGGGACAGGGCTCTCCCGGTACCTTTCTGCAGTCGCCCTGGCTCCGGACCTCTACATTTCTGATGAGCAGTCACCGGCCACATCAATCTGACCAGTGTTTGATTGTTGTGTCCTGATGCTGTTCTTTTCGCTCTCTTTTATCCGCTCACTCAAACCAATTGAGGCAGATTGCTGCCCACCCAAAGGCCCAATGCTCAGCCAGTTTCACCTGCAGTGAGACCAGGGAACCTTGAGGTGCTGGTGAAAAAGAAAAACCGGTTAGAGAGAAACATGTTCTTCAGACACTCATGCAGGCACATGACTGAGTGACCTACTGAGCTTGTTGTTCTAACCAAGGAGCTCAGACAATGTCCAGTCTGGAGCTTCTGATGTACTTTCTAACAAGATGAACCACTGTCACACATTCACACAGTTGTGGCAGCTGGATGCCTCATAACCGCACCTCATGGGATTACTCATATTGATTTATCAGGATATGATGCACCAGCGTGTTAACAGAAAAATTACTGTGGGTGTGCCACCTCCCTCTTGATGGAACATTGTGGCACACCCATGGATACACAACAGATGTGATGTGAGACAGAGATTAAAGGCTGATCGACAGCAGACTGACGAGGAACAACTCAACACATCTCAGGTGAGTCCTGCTCATTATCCAACCAGTTTACTGATGGTCTGACACTCAGGCTTTATTTTCTTGCTCTTCTTGGTCAAACGGGAAACAGCAGTTACATATGCATACTGTAGTCGTAGTACTTGGTAAATGTTAGCAGTACCTACAGTTGGCTAGCTTAACATGCTAAAATAACTATACACACAGCTTTACCATGTCGCCACTCTTGACTTGAGCCGATGCTGAAATACATTCTTTTCCTCATTCAATATTTTCCGTCTTTACTTTTAATTCTGTCCAGTTCTTTTGTCTGAAGGCCCCAAGAAGTAACACTCAGGAAACAGGAATCAGCTTTATGTAGATTTATTTTCTTCTGGTTAAATGCAGAGTTATTACAGCGCAGGGCTCTGAGAGATGACAAGTCTCCAAGAGCTTCGATAATCAAAAATCATTCACAATTATCTTCTCGGGCTGGGACTGCCCTGTACATGGGTGGTACGTTACACATCAATATTCTAGAATGTTCATGTAGGCAGTATGTGTGTGTGTATGTTGGTATCTTCTATTTTCAGGCGTTTCTTGCAGTCTTTTCTTACATGGTTTTGATCCTATGAAAATAAAACTTCCTTGTTTACTGGAAATTGCAAAATTAAAGCCGACATTGTGAAAGATATTCTGTGCCATCCTGCAACTATTTCAAATGTTGCGCTGCCTGTCCTCTACACCTAGTGCTGAATAGCAGCTGAGGCAGAAATAAATCACTTTTGGGTTATTAGTTAAAAAAAAAAAAAGTTTGATGCAAGGCATCTCTGTGCTAATGCAAAGGCAGCAGAATAATTGTCACTTATTGTCAATTATAGTCACTGAGGCTGAGATTGCAAAGGGATCTAAATCACACTCGCAAAACAATTAATTTTGCAGCCCTACAATAAAGCATCGCAGACTATTGATGAATGTATCAATTGACATGTCTTCTAACATCTTAATATGAATGGCTTAAGAACAAAGGCAAATAAACAGAAGGCTACATATCTTTTGTGTTCCTTTCATCCTTCCTTGGTTACAAATGGGCAGAATCAGTCCATGCCACCGTATGTGAAAGGTGGAGAAGGTCCATTCGTTGTGTTGGGAGATCACTCATTCTGTCCTTCCTTAGTCTCCGACAAATCACACACTAGCAGATGTAGAATGTACCAGATCAGCTCAGGCCTCGAATCCAATAGCCATTAGGTTGTATTTCATTGATGGTGAAGCCTCTGCCCTGGTGAAAAACCTTCTCTCGTAGTAATGAGCAATCATCAGTTTTGAGATGTGGTTCTTTGGGAATGACTTTTGGGTGCTTAAATGAACTAGGACGAGGTGCATGGCCTACCCTTCCTCCCACCTTGAGCACACCGTCTTTGTCTAAAAAGACATCAAGCTGATATAGCTCACTATTTCTTGGCAGAAGATTCCCTTTATTCAGCACCTTTATTTCTTCCTGATAAACTCGTGTTTGCAGGTCCTTGATGATGATGTGCTCTGCACCTTGTCAATCAATCACTCCTGAATGTGCATGTGATTTGTCTTTGAAGAGACCATCTGAGGTGTGCAACAGTACTGATGGCTTGACACGAGGATGAGAACTTTACCAGGGGTCTGTGAGACTCACTTGCTCATTAGCCACTGTTTGCAATTTTTGGACCTTTCTTACTTCTTGAGCTCCAAATGGGGATGTTCTACAATCTCATTAGCTGGAGGCTTTATTTCCTTTTCCCAGAGGAACCTTGGACCTGTGAACCAATTTGATGCCAGCAGTTCATTAACAAATTTTCCTCTGGAAGCGTTGTCAGAAGGGTCTTCACTGGTTGAGACATAAAACCACTGATGAGGTGCTGGGCTATGATATATGCTTTGCACGCTGTTTGCAGCAAATGTGTGAAAATGCCTTGCCTCATTAATTACATGTCCTAAAACGACTTCAGAGCCTGTCCCAGAGAATTCTTCCAGGTTGGTGTAGGACAGCTCTTCTCTGAGCATGCTCCTTACTGTGAAAAAGATCACTGCCACAGTCAGTTCTAGCCTGGGAATTATGATCTCCTTCATGAGAGAAACATGTGATTTCCCCATGACCAGAGCACACTGGACATCTCCATGACAATTCTTCAGTCTCAGGTAGGAACATTGTCCAGTTGTGCTAGTATCTGAGAAGTGATGCCGAGCAATCAAACAACATGTAATTTATCAGGTTTCTTTGAATGAGTAATGCCATGGTGTGGTATAGACCACTTCTTTCCATGAAGTCTGTCATTCTGAATTTCCTCTACATCACCTCTTTGTATGATGTCATGCATTGACAAGATCTTCTGTTTTGTCATTTCCACTGACATTAAAGTTGTTCACTAAAGCACAGATCGCATCCCTCAGTGTTACTGGGGGAACCTCTCTTACAGTAACACGGTGACAGAGACTGTTCATCATTCCTGTATCTGGACAAGGCATTAAGCTCCCAATTATGCTCCAACCTAAGTCTGTTTGAACAACATAAGGCTCAACATCTTTACCTAGTATCACCTGCCTTGGTGCTAAGGCTCTGGAACTGTTGTAGCCTTTGAGGAAACCTATTTCATAGCCAAGAAGTGGTGGCATTTCATTACCGATTGCTGACAAATGACTCCAGCATTTGGCTGTTTCAGAAGTAGGTATGTGGTCACGATTTAAGGGTATACAGTCCTTTGTGTAAGTGGGGGTAGGTGGATGTACAACCCTGAACTGTAACCCCTCACACTGAGACTAGTCACTTTCTTACTGCCTACAACTGCATTTTCTCCCATCACAGTAGACAGTTTCAGTTTCACTGGACAAGCATCTAATGTAACTTCAAAACTTACTTCCTGATCGATGAAAGAAATGTCACTCTGTGTCTAATAAGGCATAAACCAGTTTTTCTATGTTTGATGTTTGCAGCTGATGACACCCAGACTGGAACAATCATAGAAGTGCTGGCTGATTGTGCTTCTCTAACAATATTACGTGACATGGCAGCTGCTGTCTCAGATGTGTCAGAAGCTTTTCTCTTTTCACACTGTTGACATAGTTATAATCATGAAGACAGGTGGTGATGATGTTTCTTGCAGGCATCACAGGTAAGACAGTATTGAAAATCCTTTGCACTGTGACCTGGTTTCAAATAGCCATAATGCAGTTTATTGTCCTTAACATGGGTCCTTCATTCACCAAGGGACTTTTGCATGAGACTTGGGCACTTGTGGAAGTAGAGTGCGTCTTGGCACAACATGCAACATGATCTCATGTTTGTTTTGGTGGATATTTGCTTGTCATGACACACAGTTGTCCGAGCACTAAAGACATTCTCCCTGTTTCCTTTAATCTCCTTTAAGCACCCTTTGTCACTGCACATCTCAGATGAATGGGGAGCATGGATGGAGGTGACTCTACCTCTTCTGTTATGAATGCAGCAAAATCCCTGAAACAGGGAAACTTGTTACCTTCTATCAGGGCTTCTGTTACCTGACAGTTCCATCTAGCAGCTATCCAATCAGGCAGTTTCCATATCAGCTTCTGATTGTTTTCACAGTCATACAGTATTTCCAGGTTCTTCCCATAAGGCAAAGCTTGCAAACAGGCAATCAGAAAGACAATGTTTCTTAGACCTTCAGCATCTTTCAACTGTATTTTTGGCCATTTTGCTAATTTCTCTCTAAATCCTCTTTGACTAACAAATGGATGACCATATTGCTGGTGTAGTTTTTCCAAGCTTCTTGGCATGCTTCTTCATCATTTCTGAAGAGGGTGCTTTTAATGCAATTATGAGCTTTTTTCAGGAAAAGCACGGTGTGCACGCAGTTTGATGGGGGCCTGATCACCCATTCGGATGTAATGTTTCACCAGATCACATTTACCAAGATTCTGCTTGGATGAGCTGAAGATGTCACGGAAGTCCCACAGCATGGCACGGCTGACAGCTCAGCTTTCTCCGATCCAGAAATAGGTGACTCATCCAGCAAAATGGGCGTTGCAGCTGTGGTAGAAGACACCCCAGCCACATCAGCCGGAGCGTGGAACGAATGGACATCAGACTCGTCCACTGAGTATAACTCCCCCAGGGCCTTTAGTGTGTGTGTACGCAGTCAGTGACAGAGCCGCTCTGTCACACAAGCCAAAAGTCACAGCCACGGCCAGTGACACATTGCAGCATGTAGGAACAAAGTCTTTGTTGGTAAGCAGGGGGACCGTTAAGTCCCACAGTTGAAGCTCCGCATGGTTGAGGTCAAGTAAAGCGTGATTTTTCAGCAAAAAGTCCCAACCTAGTAGCACAGTCTGTGTAGTTTCTCTAATCACATGAAATACATGTTGCCATGACCCAGCTCCCAGTTGAAAAGTGACTGTGATGGTGACCAGCACATCCAGCATTAATGTATTAATGAAATGTATAGACCACTTCTTTCCATGAAACTTGAAATGTATTAACCAGTGTTAATACATTTCAAGTTTTATAAATCTAACTATTGTGTCGCTCTTTATTGACATCCCTCCCTGGCTCCTTGGGAAATCTGGTCTCTTCTGGTACTGGTCCAAATTTGACGTTCCTTCGAATCGCTAACTGTATCTATCCAACCAGGATTTAGGTGGAGGTTACACTTGCATCTCCCTTTCTTTTCATCCATGACCATCCAGTGGGCTGTGGTGTCCAGATGCACATCAGGGACCAGAATGGGTGTAGTGGGTCCTCTTCTCCTCCTCTTTTCTTCATACTCCCCAGCAATTGTGGAACTGGGACGACCTCTCTTACGCTCCAGATTCTTGTAACTTTTGCATAAGCTTTCTGCAATATATGACTTGAACGTATGAAGCTTCATCTGTTCCTCTTTTCTCATCGGAATGCTGCTGCAGTCTTGTAGAGCAGCCAGGCAGTCATGATGATCATGTCGATGAAGTGGAACATCAGCCGGTGGTCATCAGACAGACCATCTGTTTTCAAAAGAAACCAGGAAGCATAAGATTAGAATAGGTCATATACCTCTCTTCACCCACTGATGCACGCATGCATGCACGCACGCACGCACATATGCACACATATGCACATGCATAGTCAAGTTCATTACATACAGTATGTTACTCAACTGACTGAACCCTGATCACCCATGCTAATGGACTGAACTCACCCTCAAACCTGATTCTGGGGTCCACTCCTCACTGTCACTCTGCTCAAGCTCACTGTCGGTAGGAATGAGCCTAACTGCTCGATCATGTTCCTTACACCCATAAAATGTTCATGCATCAATCTCCTGTGAGTAATGTAGATAGTACAGCAAAAAAAATTGACTATGGTGATAACTATGCATCCCTGCATATCTCCATCCATTAGCATGTTATTGTTCACACATAAGTGGTCTAACTGCAATGTTGCCCTGAGGCAACGAATGAAAAACTACAATTTTAGTATATAAATAAAAACAAAAAGTGTCTTTACTCAATCAAATATGTTTCTTCACATATTCATGCACATCACAGATATTATTTATATAAAGCTATTTAAATTTAAACATGTTAAAAAGTGCAATTTATCTTGCCGTCTGCTAGCAGTGTGTCCAAGCTGGCTATGGTCCCAAAAAGGACTGTTTCACCTCCAGAGGAAAGGTCAAATCCACTCCCACCTCAAATTTCATTGGTCACAGACTTATCATCAGGCTTTAAATGTGATTTTTACTTTAAAAAAATTTAAAGGGACTATGTGTGGGCCAAAATACTGGTTTGTTGCCTCAGGGCAACACCACACCATAGAGGGTTAAACACAGCCCGTAAAGGAATCTGGACTTCACAGCCTGACAAAGTCCCTGCTCTGTGCAGACATGATGACAGTGTGAGGCTTCAGCGGTCTGAACATCCTGCACAAACTCTGTGCGTCTGCTTGTGGAGCCACAGTAACGAAGCAAGTGTGTGCAGACTTTACTGCTCCTCCACTGCTGAAGCCTCCTGCTCTCTGAGTGTTGATCTGCTGCTCGCACACTGTGGACTCGGTCCCACTGCTCTTCACAGCCAGCGTGGGCGCTGACCTCGGACTCTCACAGGCCACTTTGGTACTAACACAGGCTTAACAAGAACATTTTGCCAGTATTATCAAAATATGGCAAATGTATGCAACATGGTGAATGAGTTAATACAGTGTCTGTTTTACTTCTGAGGCTGTGATGGTTTAACTTATCTGCTTTTATTACATACTTGTGAAGCACTTTGGTATGACTTTCTGTTGTTGTAAATGTGCTATATAAATAAAATATGATATTAAAAAGTAACAGAAAACGTCACCAGTTAATCACTTAGCAAAACAACTGTCTGATTTCAGCTTCTCAAACATGAGTATTTACATGTCGTCGTCATCTGACAGTTTACTGACACTGTTTGTGTTTCCAACTGATACTGATAACAAAGGAGTCTGAAGACGTCACCTTATACGAAGGCTAAGAGCTGTACTTGTAGTAACTGCAGTACTTCACTATGTGTACTATGCTGCCCTCCACCACTAAGTGTCTGAATCTCAGGGTTACAAGAACTAAAGCACTGACTTGCTTATCTAAGATGTCCACTCCACACTTAAAGCTGCTGTAACATGAAACATAAAGTACAAACCTTGCTCCACTGTGCTGCTTCCAGATCATATTCCAGCTGTGCATTATCCCACTGACGGACTCCTGAACCATGAGGTCTGCTGCTCTGATCCTGATCCTGCTCCCCGTCCTCTTCCTCTGCAGCTCTGCCGACAGTGAGAAACACAAACATAACAGCTGGTTCTGTATTAAACTGATTGATACAGGAAAAATAAACAACCTGTCAGAACATGTAACTGTTAAATTCATTTCAACAACTTAAAAGTGTTGAACTCACCTGTCCAGGGTCATCAGAGAGATTTCTGAGTCAGACCTCATCACCAGGGAACAGGGACCCACAGCAAAGGAACTTTCTAATGTAAAACACCTGTTTCTAAGTCAGGATGAAAAGTTGGGAAAGTGTCATTTCAAGATTTAATTGGGCATTGCAACAAAGAGTTAAAAAGTAAAGAAAGACGGGAGCTGGAAAAACAAGCCTGTCTGCCCATAAATGAACAACCAGTCTAAAGTGGAGGAAGCTGGACTGGAAGGTGAAAAACAAATATTTGTCCAGTTGGAGAGGTTGTGGTCAGCACAGAGCACATTCACACAGATGGTGATAAACAGTGGTTGTTTATTTAAGCTTCTATTGTAGATGGTTAAAAATGTCCAAAATATAAAATAGTGGAAAGAAAAAGTTAACAAGACACAAACGTTCCCTGATATGGTTTTACACATGACGTTCAGTTCACTTCTACTGTGTGTAGATGTAGAGGAGTTTTCCGACACCAGAGATCTTAGGAAAGAGCAGAGCCCTTAAAAAGAAGAACTGAGACACCGAGGAGCCAAAAATGGCTGCAGGGTCACATGACTCATGTAGCATCGGATGCTCCAAACAGCTGATTCATTGTTTTCTGCAGGGAACAGTGGGATGTATCATCACTTCCTATTTTATTCACTTGTACAGCCTTGCAAACTAATTGTTCTGTCGTTGTAGCTAGCTCAGCTAACGTAGCTAGTTGGCTACTGTGGCACCTAATTATTAAAGTGACCCAGTATTTGAGAGAGACAGTCCAAACGGTGTTTTGACACGTCGCAAACTTAAAATGTCACAAGTATAATAACTGTTATTATATTCAGCTTCTTACTTTGGAAGGCAGCAGCCAAGTCAGTGTACAGTGACTCTATGGTGCTGCTGCTAATGTTTGGAGCTATTCGCCATCCCATGATCCACCACTACTGAGCTCTGTGGAGATGACATCACTCTCCTTCTTACTCTGGGAGACTCAAACAGGATTTCTCCATCTGTGCTGATTGTTTTGTGTGTGTATACACAGACGTGTAATATGCAAATATCACTGCTTTTCCACCAGATGACTATGGATCTCTGGTTATAAACACCTGTACTAAGAGTTATCCAGGCAAATCATGTGGAGAGGAAGAACTAATCAAACTGAACACGAATCGTTGCTTCAGACTGTACAACACTCCACTAAACTTCAGTGCAGCTGAGGTGACAAGCATGCACACACACACACACACACACACACACACACACACACACACACACACACAAATACTTGTAAACACGACCACATTTCCCCTGTATTAATGGCTTCCAGATTCATTTTAAGGGTTTAACATTTGGTTTTAAGGTGCTCAGTGGGTTAGCACCACCTAACCTCTCTAGGCTCCTACACCCTGCACGCCATCCAGGGCACTTCGGTCCTCTGACCAGGTGCTCTTGGTCGGCCCCAGGGCTAGACTAAAGCTCAAAGGGGACTGTGCCTTTGCAGTCATGGCCCCCAAACTGTGAACACTTCACCCCTCCATAACAGAGCTGCCCCACCACTGGCCATCCTCTAGTCTTAACTAAAAACCCAGTTTTTCTGCTTATACATTCTCCATCCATCCATCCATCCATCCTCATCCGCTTCATCCGGGACTGGGTTGTGGGGGCAGTAGTCCGAGCAGAGCCTCCCAGACTTCCCTCTCCCCACACACCTCCTCTAGCTCTTCAGGAGGAACCACAAGGCATTCCCAGGCCAGCCGGGAAACATAGTGTCCTGGGTCTCCCCGAGGCCTTCTCCTGGAGGGACATTCCCGGAATACCTACCCAGGGAGGTCTCCAGGGGGCATCCTAAACAGGTGCCTGAGCCACCTCAACTGGTTCCGCTCAACGTGGAGGAGCAGTGGCTCTACTCTGAGCTCCTCGCGGGTGCCTGAGCTCCGTATCCCATCCCTAAGGGTGCGCCCAGCCACTCTCAGGAGGAAACTCATTTCTGCCACTTGTATCCATGAGCTCATTCTTTCGGTCATGATCCAAAGTTCATGGCCATAGGTGAGGGTAGGAACATAGATCGACCGGTAAATTAAAAGCTTCGCCTTATGACTCAGCTCCTTCTTCACCGCAACGGACCGGTACAGAGACTGCATTACTGCAGATGCCGCACTGATCCATCTGTCAACCTGCCGCTCCATTTTTCCCCTCACTCGTGAACAAGACCCCGAGATACTTAAACTCCTCCACTTGAGGGAGTATGTTACGGGCCCCAATGGTGAGGTGGCCGTAGCAGGAAAGAATTTCTGAAAAACAATGCAATTGGCAAGAGCAATGAACACGAGGAGTTCTGCTGTTCACGTCCAGATTGCGTCTCTTTAATTTTTCAACATTCTATCTACCTCATCCAAACTCCATGTAAAACACATTTTAAAACATTTACATCATTAACTTCATTATAATCACATTTTATGAACAATCATAAAACTCTTGTCTCCACAACTGAATCGGCACAAACGCATATGCTACAACTGTTGTGCAGGATCGCCACAAAACATATACAGTGCACATTTTCCTCACAAAATGCAAATAAACACATCTCAGTGCCAGTCCATGAACTCTCGCGGTATTTTTTCTGCATGCAGCCGGCTTTACCGTCACAAACAAACATCACAGTAAACTCATATACTAATACGAAAACAAAGCAAAGCTTTATAGTTACTTTTGGCAAGTTTTACCGTGTACTAACCTGAAAAACAATGCAATTGGCAAGAGCAATGAACACGAGGAGTTCTGCTGTTCACATCCAGATTGCGTCTGAGGTAACAGGAAGTTTCACCTGCTAAGGGCAACCTGGGGGGCGACCACTCCCTAAACAAAGGTTCCACTTCACTCTTAATGCTCTATACCCACTAAAGGTGAAAATAACACAGTAAAATGTCTGTTAACATCAAATGTAGATATACAGTTAGACTGTGTGAATAAAATATACATTTGGCCAATTACTAAAATACTGCAGTAAATAAAAACAATGTGGTAACACATTTCAGGTGTACCACAAGTAACTCACCCCCAACCCGGAGAGAGCAGTCCACCTTTTTCCAATTGAGAACCATGGCCTCGGATTTGAAGGTGCCAATTCTCATCCCCGCCACTTCACACTCAGCTGCAAAACCCTCCAGTGCACGCTATAGGTCTTGAACTGATGAAGCCAACAGAAATTGAAGAGACGAAATTCTGCGGCTTCCAAAACAGACACCCTCTGCTCCCTGGCTGCGCCTAGAAATTCTGTCCATAAAAATAATGAACAGAATCGGTGACAAAGGGCAGCCTTGGCGGAGTCCAACATGCACTGGAAACAGGTCTGACTTATTGCTGGCAATGCAAACCAAGCGCCTACTCCGGTCATACAGTGAACGGACAGCCAGTAACAATGAGCCCCACACCCCATAATCCCGAAGTACCTCCCACAGGATGCCACAAGGGACACAGTCGAATGCCTTCTCCAGATCCACAAAACACATGTAGACTCGTTGGGCAAACTCTCATGAACTCTCCAACACCCTAGTGAGGGTATAGAGCTGGTCCAGTTTTCCACGGCCGGGGTGAAAACCGCATTCCCTTTCCCCTCCCTGGAGCCGACACTTTAACGTGGTAGAGGGGTTAAGATAGAGTGCCTGAATGATCCCAGGAGCTATGTTGTAGGGAGCTATATGTCCTTGGTAGGGTCTCTCATGGCAAAAAGGTCCTGGGTGACAGACCGGACAAAGGGCGGGTCATAGGCCACTTTTGATGAACAAAAAATCATGGCTCACGTTTACCCCGCCCGGTGTGGGGTCACCGGGGCCGAAACCACAACGTGGAGCCACTATTCGGTGGGCCCACCACCTGCTGGAGAGGCCATAGGGGGCCGGTGCATTGTGTTTTTGGCAGTGCCCGGTCGACACAAACCTCAGACAACAACTGGTATATATTCTTTTTATTCTTATTATTTGTTATGGATGTGAAGTCTTGTATGCTACTTTAAATTTTTTTAATTGATTTTATGGCTGTACAGTGTTATTGGTCAGCTTTTGTTGGTTTTAAATGTGTTTATAAATACAGTGACTTCACTTGACACACACTTGTTCAGAATAGCATCTTTAAAAAACACTGACTCTTTTTCTCACTTTCTCCAACTTCAGGCATCCTGTGCGTGTGAGTGCACGAATGGTCACCTTTTGTCTTTGCACAACCTGGACGAATACAATGAGGTGGTGTGTGAGCTCTGGAGAGTCAGCAAAGTCAGCCTGAAACCGGTGTGGATCGGACTCAAGAAAAGCAAGGTGAGCAGAGTAACATGTGTGTGTGTGGGGGGGGAAGCACCAGCTGACTGCCTCCTCTTCCTCAGGGCTCCACCTCGTACGACTACACTGATGGAACAAAGCTGGACTTCAACAGATGGCTCCCTGACGCTCCACGAGATACTACGAAAGATAATGTGGTCTGCGTCCAGATGAACGATGACAGTTAGTACAAATAATACAAAGAACATGATAATGAGCACAAACAACTCACAAACATAACCCTGACTCTAACTACCAAAATACTGTGTGCACCAATACTGAAAATGTGTTGTTTAGCAGCAGCGTTTTCTGTGCAGTCCACAAAGAATGTAGAATAACTGTGACTGGCCTCAGATATTTCAGAAGATACACAGTGAGCAACACAGAAAAGAGAAGTCAGAGGTGTGTGATGAGCTGAGAGATAACGTGGAGACACACAAGTCATCTAATCCATTAGTGCGAGTCGTCCTAATGCGGACACAAATCATCTCCACATGATTTATGGTGATTTGACAGAGCAACAGTAAAAAACTGAACAAGAAATGACACATTTAAATTATTTTACAAATGTAACCAAACACTGACTGATGGTTCCAAATGAAAATGGTTCATTTATTCTCCTTTAAAGTGAGAGTGTGGCCGGGCAGCATAGCTGGAACTGAAACAGGGCAAGAGAAGAGCTGGTGGAGTCAAAGTCAGCAAACTGGCTCAGACATGTCACACACAAGCTGCTAGTCACATCAGACCAAGTAGGGCGGTAGCAGGAAACCAGGAGTGGGTCTTTTTACCCACATGTCTCCATTTTGGAAGACTTTCACACCTTATCACACATTGCTTTTTCCTTGCAGCCTGGGGCAGGTGGAGTATGAAGGACTGCGCAGCCGAGTTGCCCTACATCTGCGTTACCAAAATGTGAAATCAGCCTTCACACTACGAG
>NW_018128481.1:0-1442 GCF_001952655.1 Monopterus albus
GCAAAGGGAAAGGTACTTTTACCTCTTCAAATATCTTGTTCACAGCTGGCAGGCTGTGGCCAGGAAAGCATCTCCACACAGAGTTTAGTTTCCTCACTGTAGAGGCTTGTTTTCATTTGTCTGTCATTAGACCAGCTGCCCGCGACAGCTGGAGTTTGCAGGGTTTCAGAGTTCACCCCAGTTGTGTGGACTGGACCAAATGCTGAGGGGATAAACGGGGTCACACAGGAGTGGAGAGTGACCTTACATCAGTAATGCAAACTCCCACTGGTGTCTCTAATGACATCTGTTTAAACACAGATTGGCTTCAACACCAGCTGATGTTTGCCTCCGTTTCACCCTTTTCCTTACAAAATGGCCAAAAATCTTTAGTGTAAAATCTAATTTCACAGCAGATTTAATTTTCCATGAACATAACATTTGTTTGCAGCCTCTGCTTTGCCAAATAGAACCAAATTTCATTACAAACTACAACAAAACTTTGACTTTTTCATTATTTTTGATATTTTAAAACCCCAAATCAGCACAGAACCCAACGGTACCACAATCAGACTGAGCCCTGATGGCAGCAGTGGATGATGCTCCCTAACCAGGCCACTGTACGTTACGCAGTGACTGTCTCCATTAGTAACAACACTCAGATTAATGGGCCTGAAAGGGGGGCCGCTGCAACGCAATCCATCAAACTCAAGTAATTCATCAGTATCAGGTGCAGTCTGAAGGATACGACCACTGTAACGACATTATTTAGTGCTTTGGCAGCAGGTTTCAACAACCACACACACACACGCACACACACACCGGTGACAACTCACGTACTGACGTGGGAGGTTTTAAAAAGAGCAAAAACAAATAGTGTTTCTAAAAAGGAGTTTGGTGTTTTTCGACTTCTCAGCAGGGTCTGCCACCACTACCACAAGGAGATCAGAGAGAAGTGCTGCTGCAGTGCATTCTGGGGATTTGAGTCAATATATACAGCCCATGGAATGATAATGCACAAGTTTTTTTTTTGTTTTTGTTTTTTTTTGTTTTTTTTACACATTGTCAGCTCCTTTCGTTCCTGCAGTGACATCCCATGATGCATTTATTTAATTAATACTCCCACTCGTCTGTCTTCATGTCCAGGTAGTTGAGAATGTTCTGGGCAAACTTCACCGCCTGCTTCCGAGCCACCTTGGTCGTCTCGTCGCCCTGTGGGTCAACGGCGTCCAGCGTCAGCAGCTGTTTGGTCAGCAGCTCCTCCAGGATCATGTAGCTCTTATCGGCCCGCTTGCCATCGAAGCCCAGCACCTGGGCCTGCAGGTCCGAGAGGCTCCCCAGAACGAACCACACGGCTCGGTGTGACGGGTGCTCGTTGGGACCCGGCTGGCGGCAAACCAGGGCCTCGCGGAGATCCAAGAAGGTGATGATGGCCTGGACCTCCCCCACAGCGCGGCGGCCGG
>NW_018128481.1:1507-18303 GCF_001952655.1 Monopterus albus
CTCCAGGTCCGAGAGGCTCCCCAGACCGAACCACACGGCTCGGTGTGACGGGTGCTCGTTGGGACCCGGCTGGCGGCAAACCAGGGCCTCGCGGAGATCCAAGAAGGTAATGATGGCCTGGACCTCCACCACAGCGCGGCGACGGGCCTCTCTTATGCACGGGTTCTTGGCTGTGTCTACCTGGTCCAGGTGAGTGAGAAGACTCTGCAGCTCGGCTTTGGGTCTGAAGCTGAGATCTCCCACCACACAGTGTCGAAGGACGCCCTCTCGCAGGTGGGAGACATGAGCTCGCACGGCCTCGATCTCACGGATAGAGTTGTTCTGTGCCAAGTCATACCTGGAAAAACAGGTGTAGTAAGCACTTATTTTATAATAAGACAACCAATTAAGATGTCAGGTGAATCACAATATAGCAGGTAACATAATAAAACTTTAGCAATTTAAAAGGTACAATCAAATGACCAAAAATAGGATGAGTCTCTGCTATCGCTCTCAAACTGACTGCTCTTAATATACTGCTTTAAAAAAAATCATCATTTTGGTACAATTTAGCTAAAATTCATTAGGACTGAATTACCAGCCAGCCTCAGGTCCTTCGAATGACAGTGTGCCATCAAAATAAGCACAAGTCAGGTAATAAATGTGTGCTAAGATCAGGATCAACCTTTAAATGGATTATTTTTGATAGGTTCCTTATTGTACTCAGTTTTAGGAAGGCAGTTGATTGTTTTTGATAGGTTCTTTATTGTACTCAGTTTTAGGAAGGCAGTATTGTTTGATTCTGGTTAATGCTGAAATGTAAAACGAGTGCATAAAAGCATAAACATGTTTTCTATTTCAGTAAGGTTTCTTAATGTTATGAGGCTTTTAGTGGATTTCATGTAAATCTCAAAACAGAGTGGTACTTGAATCTGTGCTCGAGGCTGCTGTACTGCTCAACATAATGGAGTACACCGAAGGCATACTGCCCCTGAAAAATGGTAATTAGTGATTCTCTGGTGAAGTGACTCCAATTCACTGCCCACTGTGCAGATTCAAGTCAAAATGAAACAACAATCCCCGGTCCCTCCCACAATTCAACATCTACGCCGGTGGTGCAGTAACAGTAGTACATGTACAGACACATTATGAAGTAGCCTAGAGAAAGGGGGCTGGATCTACTGATCCAATATGAAATAATTTGATAATCAATTAACCCTACATCTCAATATTTACTGGTTTTCTCTCTTTAATAATGAAAGTCCATATGTTTGTTTCAGAACTGCTGCTCACAAAACAAGATCTTATCTTGGACTTTGTAAAATTATAATAGCTTTTTCCTTATTTTCCAAATTAAAATGGTTAATGGAAATTGATCTTTATTTGCAGCCGTAACCTGCACAGCTCCATCCTGTGTACCTACCTGCGTGTGTCGTCTCCCTCCCCCTCCAGGTCCAGATGTTTCAGCAACCCGTTTATCTCCTCCACAACCTGTTTCCTGTAATTTCTGATTGCTGCATTCCCAGAAACATCCAGCGCATCCAGCTCTACCTGCATTTCGGTCAGGATTCGTGACAGGTGGGCGCAGCTGTCCCTCCCACTCAGGCCCATGAGCAGAGCCACCAGCTGACTGCGAGCCACGCTCACCTTCACCATCACCTGGTTGATGCAGTGCACCGCCTCATGGGTGTCACCAGAGAGCGGCAGGGAGAGGGTCTGCTGCTGTGTGCGCCCTTCGATCACATCCTGGACGGCACACAGACGTGTCAGCGCCCGGTAGCGGGCTTTGCGGAGCGGCACCCTCCCTTCAGTCTTGATCTGGGTGAGCCTCAGCACGAGCTCCTGCAGTGCATCCACCAGCTCGTCATTTATTTCAGCTACCCCACCGGCACGTTGCGGTGCCACCACACGCCCATCCACTAGCTGCCGCGCCTTGTCACTGAGCTCCTCGATGGCCAGACGGGATGGATGAGTGGCGTTCTCCTCCAGGTACCGCAGGAGGCCCTCCACTTCCTGTGCTGCTCTCTTTCGTGCTCCCTGCAGCTCCGGTTTGCCCTCCGTGTCCACCTGGTCCACCTCCAGCAGCAGCTGCGTCAGCTCGCGCTCCAGGCGCTTGTAGTCGCGGTCGTTCTGCAGACCGCTGAAGGTGCAGACCTGAGGCCCCAGCGAGGCCACCTCCCTCTGGACCTCATACAGCCGCATCATGGCAGGGTGCTGCGGATGACACGGCTGGTGCGGGTTAATCTGGATCAGACTGATCTGGATTTGGAAATCCCATGTTTGGCTATTCAGGATCAGGTAATCCATTATAAATAATTATAAAAAACACTCTCAGCTCTCAGGAGGCGGATTTCAAGTCTGGCTTTGGTTTATTGTAGTGAAAAGCTTGATAGGCAGCCTGGTGTCTTTTTACTTTATCACTGTATTTCTGGGTTGGCATCATGTGGAAGAAAAAGTATTTCTCCACATCTCTAGTGGGAACAAAGCGCACAAGATGAAAAGGCCTTTCTAACATAACCTTCTGACACAGCCCTGAAGGCTGTTAGTGATGCGTCTCAGACTGTCGCCCACTGGCAAAGAGGAAAAGACAGATGAAAAACAATCGGTCGAGGAGTATATCTCCAATTTGCAGACACTTCTGTCAAGAACATGTCACAATCCATCCTGGGTGCTACAGCGGCATTAAACATCAAAATAATCCATCGACTGTGTCCTGACGCTCCACTACTGTTCTGTCACTGGTCTCCAGCATCGACTCGCTGAATCCGCAACAACCATTTGGTACAGCTTGTGAGGTTTGCTCCTAATTCACTGCAGCCTTTTTGTCAAACTGCACAGCGATGGAGTCTGTCTGACTGCTGGGTTTTTGAAGCTGGTACCTCTAATAATACTAAATGTCTGATGCCAATATTCTTATTACACATATAAACATTTTTGACAGGAAATGTTGAATTATTAGAGAGCCACTGACTTTTCAGTCAAAATAGCACTTGGTATTAATACATGCTATTAAAGACACAAAGCAACTACAAACATGTTTGTTGTTTTTGCATCACTTTGCAGTATTAACATGTCTCTATAATTCTGCATCCTTGCTGCGCGTCACTCTTTAGTCATTTTATGTCTGTCGTTTTGCATCTCCATGTAGTTATTTTGACTGATGATTTCCCTAGCCCCTTTCAGACATGCAATGGAACCCTGAAGTTCCCCAGACATTACCCAGTGGGTATGTTAGAAGGCAAATGTCTGAGTCAGTTGATCCGGACATTAGGCGGACTTTACTCTCCCTAGTCCACATCAGGGCCGAATGAGGTGGAGTGAGCCTGTGTGAGAAAACGGTGTACAGTCTGGAGTATGTTCAAAACCAGCAGGCAGAGGAGTCTCTTCTTCACCTTGACCTCTTTTGTTGGGCCTGTTCTTATTTCTTTTTAGACAGAACTCAGATCAACCAAATGACAATCCAGCAAAATGCAAGAGAAGAACAATGTCCACAGAATGTTTCATGTGAAAATCTGCCTTACCATTTTACATGAAAAAAAAAATTGGGTTAACCTGCATTTCATCTCAACAAACAAACAAACAAAAAAAAAACACCTGCATGAAAACAAATTAGGTTAACCTGCATTTCATCTCAACAAACAAACAAAAAAAAAACACCTACTCAGTGCACTGCTGTGCACTTCTATCAGGCTTGATGGCTGACATGATGGTGATAGCACTCTAATCCACATGAAAAGATCCCACCTCAAACCCGGAACCTTCTTGCTGTGAGACAATCATATTTTTGAGCCAAAATGCCAAAATGTGGCTGATTCCAGCTTCTCCGATGTGACGATTTGCTGCTTTTCTGTTTTACATCATCGTAAACTTAATTTTTAGTTCTTGGACTGACATTTTTGAGACCTCACTTTGGGCTCTAAACCTGGTGATGGCATTTGGACTATTTTCTCACATTTTATAAATCACACAGATAAGTAGAGAAAATGAATGGCACATTACTCGATAAAGAAATGATCATCAGTTGCAGCCGTAGATCTCATTATGTGCCAGGGGCCCCCTGACCCTTTTTCCCATGGACCTGTGCCCACAAGGACCTTTCAGCCTACTGATATAAAGAATGACCTCAAGCCTTAAAACAATTCTGCTTTGGATTTATAAAACTGAGATAAACAAATCAGTAAAAATGTTGAGGTAATTCTTCCCACGATTTCCAAAAATGCTCAGCCTACATTGAAGCAGACTTTCTCTGTGAGGTAAATGGTAATAAAACAGGATAAAGATAAAGAAAGGATCTGCGTTTTTACAACGCAACAGCTCTGGGAAGAGGAGGCATTGTGAGACAGGCTGAAGTCCTGGTGCCTGAAAGCATGATGTGATTGTTGCAAATAAATGCTGTGGTACACAATATGATCTTTTGTTGTTCACATCATTGATAACACTTATTAGAATAGACAGGATTGTGTATTAGCACTCCCTAAAGTACTTTTATGCAAGAGGATGAGGGGTAGGGCATTTCCAGAGAAGGGATTGAGCCATGCCGGGCCAGGGTTTACAAGTGTAAGTGTTTATTAAAATAATCTGAACAAAATCTATGCCAGCATGGCAAACACCTCATCTGAGTTGGATCCAAGAGGAACAAGAAAATGGACCGACTTCCGGCTGATGCGATGGTCTTCAAGCTAAGAATAGGTTTTGTAGTAGGAATCAGCCTCCCCTCCCATGACTCACACACCATGAAGGCTAAGTGAGCTGGAGGTAACATGCAACCAGCACACCCTGCTTAAATCCTCCCCAGGTCGTTCAAACACCCTCAGGCTGCCTGCTCCGGTCCTGCGCGGCTTTGCGCATTATGTCACCATGGAAAATTCTGTTTGGTCGCCTGGTTGCAAAGGCATCGACCTCGGTGTGAATAGGCTCATTACCTCGGCTGTACCCGAACCACCAAATACCACACCACATCCCATGCACCTTGAAGCATCTCCAGAAGCTTTCAGCTGCATTCTCACACCCGCACACAGACCAGTGTAGCAGCCATATCTCGCAGCATCGTTTGTCTCACCTTTTCAAAACTCCGAACACATTCGCGCACATTTTTACAGATGTCCGTTTCCATCGGCCAAAGCGGGATGAGGGGAGACTGGCATCCAAACGGATAATCCCAGGATCAGAGATTTCGATGGAGGCGGTGATACCCCGGTCCGCTTCCGCACCTCACGTCGGACTGACTGCGGTCGGGCTGGTGTCGCCCCTCCCACAGACTCTCTGAGGGGGCTTCCTCCACCCAGTGTCGCTTTAGAAATACTTATTTAAAATAGAAATGTTACTGAATCTTACAGAATACCTAAATAGACGTTTTCAATCTAAACGAGGCAGCACCCGAACCCATCTTACCACCTCCGTGTAAATGCCATTGTGTGCTCCAAGCTAGCCTACCGATGATCACCTGACTCTGCCCCACCTTGGCAAAATATTTTCAGCTTTTTGGTCATAATACATCAACTCCACCCTCAGCACTTTAACAGTTTAATTCTTACCTGCATAGCCATAAAAAAAACTGCGGAAAAAACAACACCTCCTGTGATTAAAGCTAAACATTAGCCTACCTAGCTTCTACCTCCTAGTACTTACTTTCCGGCTCACGAGTATTCAACTAACAAGGAGTTTGTCTTTGTTGAATAACGTTGAATTAAAGCCGCTTTATCGAGGTTTCTTTGACTCGACAAATAGAAACTGTCACTGAATGTTTAGCTAACGTGTTATACACCGATATCGACACAGAATAAAACATATAAACCTGTTATCTTGCCGATAACCGACTTAACTGTTCTTAATGTATAAGTTTTGGTCGTCCAACATTGGGTGCGTTGCATTTCCTCATGACGCCGTGCCGTTATGTTACGTAACATATCATAGTAACGGATCTATTCAATAACAGATGCATAGTACACAATGAAACAGTATGGCATATAAATTCTGAGGTAAAACGTAGTAAAATAGAGTAGTATGATTCAAGTACAATATAATATATAATAAATAGAATCTATTAAGTTACTGAAATGTGATGCATTGATGTCATGAAAATTACATTATTAAGTATGTTTTAAACTGTGCTATATTAACCAACATATGTTATTCAATGGATTTTAAACGTTCAGAACAGACTACAGATCACAGGGACCTGTGAGACACTGCATGTGTGAACTGAAGGGACATGTTTTATCTTTGTTTTCAGTACTCTGTGTTGTTATAAGTTCAGCCGGATGGCGTTCCAGACTTAAAGGAGCCAGCCATAAACTCTTTCCTGCCATATATTGTGAAGATGAATGGACAACATATTGTTTATTGTCTGAGGGGTTATCAGGGCAAAGCCTCTCAAGTTCACTTTTCCTGTTTGAATTTTCTTTTCAACTGGATTATGTGGTGGTTAAAAATAAATCAGATTCCAGAACAAATATGTAATAGAACAGTATGTACTTCACATATAGACATTATTTGTACTTATTTGAGCTGAGTGGTTATGGGTTCATTAAGTACATGTGAGTTGGACGATGTGAGTTGGAAAACAGGAACAAGATGTTTCCTGTTTTCGAAGTACATCTCAGGGTGTTGTCTCCCGAAACTGGAGACTGGAAGCTAGGTTCAGAAATAGACGCAACAGCATAAAATAGGGAGCCTGAGAGAGAGGGAGAGTGAGGAGGACCATGCTGCAGTGAACAGTAGACGATGTACCTTTTGGGGACCCAGCCGGCTGGAGAAGACGCTGACTGACTCGGGGTCGACAACCAATGACCTGACTGACTAGTGCTCTGACAATCTTCTTATGCTTTATCTATTCCATTGGAAGAGGAAAGTCTCTGTTCTCTGTTCCCTAACTACAAGATTATCTGTTTAAATACTACTCTATTCAGAATAATTGTAATATTAAATGATCCTGTAAATTGTAATGGTTTGTCTGAATTAATTTAGTCGGTATCACACTCTTGCCACGACAATTAACGCCTGGGATGCGTCTTTGGGGAGTTCCCTTTGTCCTATATATTGTGATGTTTAGACTAGTTTATTCAGACAACTCTGTATGCTCATGCCGACTTGTCTCCTTGCTGCAAGTAAACCAATCTCTTATTGAAAGATTCCAGTGACTTCGTTGCTTCTTTGAAAATTCTTTTGACAATTGTTCAGACCAAAATCTACTTGAGTAATACGAGTCCTTGACTGAAAAAATTACTTTCTTTAAAAAAAAAAGTGAAAATTGCCAGTTCAGAGATATTCTGGCCTTTGTTGGTTCAAATATTTTCCAAAACTGAGTTTCATGTTTCTATGACTTTATCGCAGCAACCTTCTCTGTCTTTTCTTGTTTCAAGCTACAGACAATAAACAAAAATATCCTTACTGCAGTGACTCATTTTAATCTGTGAATAAAATGCTGCTTACATGTTACTACATAAAAAATAATAATTTGATAGTATAGCAATATGTTTATGCAGAGCCCATTATGTGTGCATAGTGAATACTTTTACTTTTCCCAGGATAATATATAGGTTATCTCAAAAGACTTCCTGGTTAAACAAAGGTTAAATGTATTTTAAATACATTTCACCAAGAACACGTACGCTACCACTTAATGTCTTTTTTATTAAAAGTTAATATTTCTAACTTAATTTTATTTACATGTTGTCTTCTCGTATTTTGTTTTCAAAGCATTTTGAAACGCCTTTGTGCATAAAAATGGTAAATGGACTGTATTTATATAGCGCTTTTCTCACAGTGTGTTGCTCTGGCCAAAGCGCTTTACAAAAGATCATACACTATTCACCCATTCACACAGCGAAGACGACAGGCTGCCACACAACGGCACTAATCAAACCACTGGGAGCAATTTGGGGTTCAGTGTCTTGCTCAGGGACACTTAGGTATATGAGGAGACCGGGGGCCTATTTCAAGAAGGAGGTTTAGCAAACTCAGAGTTCATACAGTGTTTGGTGTAAGTAATTACTAAATAATGTTAGTATTGTCATTATTTGTCACTTGTAAAGTAAGGAATGGTTCTTAATTCTTCAATAATTGAATGAGTAACTTCAGTAATTGCATAAAATACCGATTTTTGTACGAATTAAAAGTGCAGTTTTATGTCTACCCTTTCTTAAAATTCCTATTGTGGTTGATATGGGATTTGTAAAGTAATGATTAATAAATAATCCAATACGTTTTATGGAGAGTAATTATTACATTAATCAAAATACTTTTTTAAAAATTGACCCAACACTGATGTAATAATATAAGAATTGAATTTTAATTTTCATAGAGGTGCATGGATGGGAATATGTGTCCCATCAATGCATCCAACCACATTAGGAAATCCTGAAGGGGATTCTAATTATTAGTTTATTTCCAGAGGTCACAGCATGTTATTAACTGATCATCATTTTTCAGATTAGCCTTACTGAAACGAATTCAATACCACTAACCTGCAATCCTGTGAAACTCCTCTTTAATGGCTCTGAGGGGTTTGTGCCCAGGAAACACAACAAAAATGTGCAGAAAGCGCTTGAGGGTGAGGCACACTTTCCGAACTATTCTACATACAGTGGCCTTACTAATGTGCTCTGCATCCCCGATGTTATAAAGAAAACTGCAGTTTGCAACAAATCGTAACGCAACACAAAGCATCTGCTCGGATGTAAGAGCACAGCCACGATGGGTGATGTGTCTGATGTATGGGTGGATAAGATTATTGATATATGTTATGGACTCTCTAGAAAAACGGTACCGCTCAAATAAAAATACATGGGGATACTATACAGATAAACCTGCCTGTAATCTAGCCTATTCATTAATTGTTCTGCTCTGAAATGCTGGGGTTGTGTTACCATTATACAGTGTGCACAGCAGCCTATTTGGATGTAAACCATAAATGTCATGTAAATATATATGATTATTTAGGTTTACATCTATGTATAATACAGTAAAATACGGAATTGCTTTTATTTGACTAAAATATATAAATACGTCTCTCCCACTACAGAATAGAACCGAACACAGTGAATATAAACTGGGGAGAACCCGCCCGACAGGCTCCGTCCGGGGCTGTGCCGGGGACCATTTGAAGCGCACCCTTTTCTGTTACTGGATTCACGTGACAGGGCTGCGGGTTGTGCACAGAAGGACGACGTGAGCTCCTCGAGAAGACCCGTGGACTGACAATAACAGGAGGATGCTTAGCTCGGTAACGGATACCGACTCGATGTAAACACGCCATTTAATGTCGGTTAATCAAAATGGCGTCCCGAACAGCAGCAGCAGCTATGGGCTGTTTAACATGGAGGAGTTTCACCCCTGTCACCCTCCATGCTCCTCTTCGACCACACAGCTTATCGGCAGTGAGCAGTCGCTTCTGCAGCTCCAAACAGGCAACCCAGCAGGACAAGATAGCACAGGTTTGTACAGTAAATGGTAAATCTTTTAAAACGTTTATGCAGTCGTTAATATTACACCGCTGCAGGAGATTTCCGAGTTGAATGACTTCCGGGGAGCGTAATGTCAGCTACAACTTATTCAAACATTCAAGATCAAGGTCAAAGTGTTTATTTGTCATATGCACAGGTAGGAAACGTGTTTCCCTGCACAATGAAATTCTTACTTTGCAGTCCACATGAATGCCACAAAATACAAGTGAAATATAAAGTAGATGAGCAATAACACAAATCTAAGGCACTTTAAAGCAGCAGGTGAAGGGAGCAAATAAAAATACAACAAGAACACAATATAATGCAGAGAGAATATATGGTACGTGGGAGTCGTGGAGTGTAAATACTCAGCAGTGAGTGTGGAATATGTGCATGTGCAAAATGAGTATGTAAACAGTACAGATGGAATTACATGAGGTAGATCCTGAGTCAGCTGTTTAGGAGACTGATGGCAGAGGGAAAGAAAAGAGTTTTTCAGTCTAAGCATTCAACATGTCACTCAAGTAAAAGGACTTTCTGATAAGGTGCATTTATAAAGGGTTTATAAGCTGTTATTAGTGGCTTTATTAATCGCTAATCATTAAATACTTAGGCTTATACATGGGTTATAAGCCATTAAAAAGACAAACGTTTGGGTTGCCAGGTTGTGGAAAAGTATGAATAACTGTGAAATGGAAGATGCCTGGAACCAATAGGACTCTTCCTAGAAGGGTCTTGGTTCGTAAGGCAGCCAAGAACCCAACGGTCCCTCTCATAAATGGAGAACCTGCCCGAAGCAGGACCGTCTCAGCAGCTCTCCATCACACAGGCCTTAATGTCGAGTGGCTGAACAGAAGCCACTGTGATTAAAAGGCAGATGAGGCTGCTTGGAGTTTGTCAAACTGAAGTTAAAGGACTCTTAGAGCAGGAAGAGAAATATACGCTGACCTGAGGAGACAAAAACGGAGCTCTCTGGGCTGAACTCCAGGCGCTGTGTCTGAGAACACCAGGCATTGTTCATCATCTGCTAATACCATCCCTACAGCGAAGCATGGTGGGGGCAGCATCGCGCTATGGGGGCTTCTCAGCAGCAGGGACAGGGAGACTGGTCAGAACTGAGGGAAGGATGATTGCAGCCAAACACAGAACAGGGCTTGAAGAAAACCTGAGACTGGGGTGACAGTTCACCTCTCAGCACCACAGTGACCTGAAGCATGCAGCTAAGACGACCCTGGAGGGGCTCCAGTCTCTGAATGGTGAGGGGCCCAGACTTGACTCCATATAACATCTAGAGAGTTCAGACGTTTTCCATCTAATGTGATGGAATCAAGGTGTGTGTGGAGTTTGTAGAGACTCACTCAGAGCACAGAAGCTGTAATTGCATGCTTCTAGTACAAAGTCCTGAATTAGGTCAGAATATATTTATAAATGATTTCAGTTATTGAAACAAATGTCTTTTAAGTTGAGTGCAGATTGATGGGGAAAAACAAACTTTATCCATTTGCAATTAAATATTGAGCATAATCAAGTCTGCAAATTGTTAGGTGTCTGAATCATTTGTGAAGCTGCTGTATGTTTTAATTTGTGTATTTACAGGATTTCAGTGACTTAATGAACCATTGTTTTACAGTTGTGTGTACCTGTGCTCTGGTCTCTGAGTCCTGGATTGTGTTTGTTTCCTCACTGCTCTTCTCATTGTGCCGTCTGGTTAGAAATGATAAGCAGACTCCTGTAAGTCAGCTGCTTTTTAATCCACCTGACCTCCATCTGTGTGCAGATGTCTGCTGTTGACTCGCGTGTTAAAATGAAACCTTTTCCTTCCTGACAGTTTTACAGAGTGGTACCCTGCCTGCCAGGGGGTTTTGTGGAGAAAAAGAAGCAACCTGAGGATGAAAATGTTTGTATTTAGTAGATATACAAGTTTCAATTAGTTTAGGAATCCAAATGAGAGCTGTGTTGTATTAAGAGGTTAAGGGAATACGTCAATTTATAATGTTGGAAGTGAAATCATTTGAATGGAGTCTAAAGAAGTTGTATATATATATATCCTCATACTTCTTCCTTAAAGGGGCATTAACTAAGATTTTCCACCCAGTGACAGTGGGGCAGGACATGGTGTCTCTCAGCTATCAGCTCACTTCCAAACACTTTGCTGGAAAGAGGGAGAAAAATATTTATATTGTGTGTTAAATATGAGTGTGAGCAAATTTCTGATAATGTATCATCACTTGTGCAAATAGATGAGCTCTGGGAAATGGGGGTTAACGTTTTTCACTGTTTTCAAACATTTTATAAGCAAACAAAAAGGTTAGTTACAACCCTTATCTCCGCTGTTGAGAAGGTTTTTAATTATTCCTCAGGATGGATGCTGCCAAGAAAACGGCGCCACAGTGAAAAGCTGAAGTTATTGGTAATATCTCACCTCAAAAATCGTACATGTAGGTAACAAGATGCTTTACATGATATTTCTGGTTCTTCTTTTAGAAGTCTACCTTCAGACCAGCAGCCAGCTCCACACACGACTGGGTCGGTCCACCAAACCCTCTGTCAAACCTGCCGTTGATCATTTACCACGTGCCTGAGAACGAATCAGAGCTGGAGAAACGGCTGAGACACCTGAGGCAGGAGACGGAGGACTGGAACCACGACTTCTGGACTAAGCAGAACCTCTCATTCAGCAAGGTTAAAATGTTTTTTCAGCTGGAACAGAAGTCTGCAGTTAATGTAGATGTCTTTTTAATCCTATGCTCTGCTACAGGCGGGTCAAAGATTCGCAGCATAATATTCACAGAGGAAATGCAAAGTGATGTGGTGTCCTCAAACAGTCCATTACATTTAATTTACAGTGATCTGGACGGGGAAATGAGATGTATGAGAATCTGGAGCCAGTGGCTGGTTAATATTTGATCATTTGTTATTGAGCCAAAGTGACAACGTTGCTAATTATTTTTACATCCATCAATGAATAATTACCTACTTGTTTCAGGACATCTTCAGGGAAGGTCGCTGGTTCAGTCCCTGGGCAGGCAGGGTTAAATCTGGGTGAGACAGGTGACAAAGCAGTGCTCGCCTCACCCTCATTAGCACCACGCTGGTGCCCCAACTGCTCCAGTGCTTGTACTGGGCAGTGTCCAGGTGTAACTGTGTGAACGTGAACAGTGTGTCCCTAACCAGATGAACTGGAGCGAAGCCCCTGAGTCAGCAGACATCACCCTACTGATGTGCCAGAGTCTGTACCAGAGCTGTAGCTGAGCAGAGAAGGATTAATATCACATTAGCATTTTCATCATTAATAACCAAGTCTCTAATGAGAGTGAATGTTCGTGTCCTCTGCCTGCTGATGTGGGAAAAGTTCTCATTCTGACCAACAGAGAGCAGCATCGCACACAAGACTTTATTGTGGCATCACAAATTGGTAGCTCACACCAGTGATTAAATAGCCTACCATCAAAAACAAAAACAACTTTTTTAATTCCACCAGGGGCAATTAGTCTGGGATGTCAGCTCATATAGGACACACACATAAAGCACACAGAATGACATAAGTGACACGAGGAGAGTGGGGTTGGTGAAACATGGCGTGTTTACTAATCATATAGAACAACTTGGCAAAGCAGTTACAAGCAGATAAAGGATAAAGACGCCCTGAAAGCAGCAAAGGAAGCTCATGAAACAATACATGACCACGTCAAGCTAAAATATTTGTCACTAGAGTTTGACAGTATTTAATATAGAATATATTTTTAAAACCAACTTTTTTATTTTATAGAAATATGTTGCTGCTGAAAACATTCTGGGTTGATGTATTCAAAGAAATTGGTGCTATAGGAAAAATATTATATATTAAGCCTGATTTCTGTATTTTATATGGAGGGGTTCGGTCAGTGTCTAAACAACAGCATAACAAATGGTTGTCTGTTGTGTCTACTGTTGCCAGAAGGTGTGTGAGAGCTGAGAGAAAGCATCACTCCATCAGTTTAAGACTGGTCTGCTCACTTGTTTAAAATGACTGAACCCTTACATTGTGCTCTGTGCTCACTCTGTTCCAGCCTTACTCTGAAGAGAAAGAGAAAGGAATATTAAATTGTTTTAGATTGTTAATTTGTTTAGACTGAAGTATCTATTTAGGTTTTTAATTGTTGTTGTTGGGTTATTGTGTTACATGTTGGCTCTGTGTTTGCATATTTTATAAAATCTAAAGGAAGAAACATGCCAGGTTTTGTATGCTTCTTGCAGGAAAAGGATGCTTTCATCATCTCTCAGCTGGAGGCAAAAGGATTGACTCTGCGTGACGAGCAAGGTGAGGACATGCAGCTCTTCTCTGTATATTTATCCACTGGTGGAGACTGTTATGAAAACCAAACATTCTCCTGCATTCAGGTGTTATGGAGAAAAGAAGATTAACTTCCTGAAGGGAATAAAACTCCTGCAAACTGCTTCTGCATTAGGAATAAGTTCAAAATGTATGAGCCGGTTTTGTCTGTCAGGCCCCGTTAGACTCTAAAACACTTCAAAAACATCTGATGATTGTAAAGAAAACTTAATGAGAGTCTAACTTGGTCTGCGGTGTCTTCTCACTCCCCCTCAGGACGGTGCCGCTCTCTCAACAGTGAAGAAATGGCAGTGTTTTACAAAAGCTTCCTGGACAAAAACAGAATACGACATGCAAATTACAACAAGTGAGTTGTTTTGCTGCTGGGTATCTCCCATGGCACTGCTGGCTGGGTGGGTACATTTTCCTCCACGGGAGCTGTGGGCTTTAACCGACACTGGTATACAGTTTATCACCTTGTGTATAGACAACAAACGGGCTCTGAAAAGCTTGGTGTGAGTTTACATTGCAAAGTGGCTGATTTGTTCTTAGGCTGGTGAATCCTCCTTACAGAAAAAGCTCTTGCACACACACACACACACACACACACACACACACACACACACACACACACATCACTTCTGCAACAGCTTTTTTTCAGTGTGGGATTTAAATTTTTCATTCTACAACTGCATCGTTGTTACTTCTTTTAATTGTCTTGTCAGAGTAAATCAAAGAAGAAAGAAACTTTTCCCCAGGTATACTGCGTTGTTTGCTCAGTTGTTGAAAATCTTTATAATGAGCATCCAAAACAAAAAAAACATAAGTCTTGATAAAACAATTTACTCTGTTCCTGGCTGCAGTATTATTGGACAAAATACAGATGATTTTTATCTACATTCAGTTAAAATGTCAGCTTCTCAGTTATCATTTATGTGCTACCAACATGAATGAGGTAGCCATCCTTCTAGGTGTTACTGTTCTTCTTCTGTCCAGTTTTTACATTTTTGGCTTCACATACAAACTCAAAATGAGCTTAATTTCTTATATTAAGCTGTGATTATTTCTAAAATTGAATGACACTTCATATGTTGTTGTTTATTACAGTGCTGCTGAATGTGTTAAAGATGCATTTAAATTGAACATAATTCATCTAATTCTTTTCCCCCTCCTTTTCATAAACAGGGAATGGTACAGAAGAAACCTCACCATAACGTTGCTCATGGCCCGAGTTGCCCTGAACAAAATGTGGAGGACTGTCACTAATCGACAAAACAGCAGGAAAAACAGCACTCCTACCACCTGAGAGTAAACTATATTTACCCACTCCTCTGTCAAGTGTTGAATTTGTTTTAGTGCATTTTACTCTTATTTGCGTGTATTTTTGTATTACCATCTCTTTAAGTCCTGATTTGTGGTTGATTTTAATTAAATCTTAAGTGACTTGGAGACGGACAAGAATCACCATTTGTGTTTTCATTTATTCAGTCTCTACATGTTTCTTCTAATTACACAGGAAAGGATTAGAAGCTTCCCATGAGCAGGGCATTAACCTGGAACATCAATTTATATAAATGTCTTCCATCCATCTGTTATCCACACCGCTTATTCCCTTTTTATTGCCATTCATCATCATTTTGAAGTAATGTTTGTGATTTTCAACATCTTTTTAAAGTAATTTTGTATCTTTATGGCAATTTTTTTTACCATTGAAGTAGTTTTGTGTATTTTTATGGTCATTTTTCTGTAAATCCTGTAAAAAAATGTAAGTCATTTTTGATTTCTTTGAAATAATTTTGTTTTAATGACAATTTTTGTCTTTATGATTGTTTTGAGTCTCTTTTGTACATTTTAAATGAGCTTTAAAACAGAGGGGGCCCGGGGGTCTCTTGGGCCCCTGGGCCGGTGCCCTTTAGGGCAGTCGGTAATCCATCCTTGAGTTTTGCGTTAAATAAATCTGGCTGCTCGACTCGCGCCACAGCTTCCTCTTTAATCCGGGCAGGGGTGACATCATTACCCAGGAAGAGTGGGGGGTGCATTGGGAAACGCCATTTTCGCGTTCCGCGCAGTCAGTGTGTCATCTAGCCAGTGTGGACCAGCGAGCTGCCACCTTCAGGGGCGACTAGTCAACTTTTAATTTATCTCCATGAAACCGCTATCGAGTTAGTTTGACGGGGAGCGTTCCTACCGCCATGGACGTACAGGAGAACAGCCTCTTCTAGAATGGCTCAGTCTAAAGCCAGTGTTTGACAGATAGGCGGCTAGCTGTGTAGCTAGCTAGCTGGTCATCATTAACGGCGGCTGATGCAGTGACTCTCAGTCGGCGAACGTATCACAGCAGCAGGCGGATGCAGTTTGGAAATTCTCATTTATAGCTTATATTTTCACGATTATCACCAACCGCTGTCGGTCAAGGGAACAACGCCTCCATCTGGAAAATACGTGATTTAAAAGGCAAAGAGGCAAGGAAACGATTGTTACCGTCAAGCTACACTGGCAACAGATGTCCTAGAGAACGGTAAGGAATGGCTCCGTGTATTTCTTGGAATTGTGTCGTTTAGCTAATCACCCACGTCCAGACAATTTCACATTTTATCGTGTTTCTTGTAGTGTCATTCTGTTGTGCCTCAAGAATTTTAATTATTACACAATTTGTACGTCAGTGTTTTGCAATTTAAAGAAATTTCCCGCTTTGCCTTGTGTTAACGTTGTATGTTTACCTTAACTGCAGGAATTAGACGCCTTAAGCTCATTTTAATTTTCATTGGGTGGTAGCGCCGAGTTAGAACCGTCTGACAGGAAAGTACTGACCGACTGGTTCTACAGGTTAATCCATGCATAAAGCAGGATAATAGCATGAGGCAGTGACAGACACGGCGAAACGTGACTATCAACCCTTTGGAAAAAAAAATTGGTGGAGAGTTCCTGCCTCAAGTGGAGGAGTTCAAGTATCGTGGGGTCTTGTTCACGAGTGAGGGAAGGATGGAACGGGAGATTGACAGGCGGATCGGTGCAGCTTCTGCAGTAATGCGGTCGATGTACCGGTCCGTCGTGGTGAAGAA
>NW_018128481.1:18561-62777 GCF_001952655.1 Monopterus albus
GGAGGCCCCGGGGAAGACCCAGGACACGCTGGAGGGACTATGTCTCTCAGCTGGCCTGGGAACGCCTCGGCACTCCCCCGGAGGAGCTGGAGGAAGTGTCTGGAGAGAGGGAAGTCTGGGCATCTTTGCTTAGACTGCTGCCCCCGCGACCCGGTCCCGGATAAGCGGAGGAAAATGGATGGATGGATGGAGAATTAGCTAGCTGTGTTTTGTGTCCTTTCATTGATATTCAGGCTGGGGTGAGGACTGTGAAAGCTGCCTGTGTTGAGCTGACAGCTTCAGGGAGACAGTGGATCTCAGTGTGGGGCTCGCAGCTGGGAAACAAACACACTGACAGGTGTCTGGATATTCTGTGCAAGCACACATCTGTTGATGAAATCTCAGTTTTGTTTGTCCTGACCTCCAGCATTTAATGTTTAATCCATCCAGAGGAGTATTTGTGACGACCTGTAGGGCTCCTCCCCCAGGCTAACACCCCTCAGCTCCCCCGGGGACAGTTTGTTGTTGCCTCACATATCCCAGGGGTTTTGTGTGTTGGTCTTCTTACTGCCGGTGGGATATGATAATTATGTGTTGTCACAGCAGCTGCTGTTGTGATGCTGCAGGTTGTGAGATATTTAAAGCTTTTGCAGATGAGAAAGGGCTGCAGAGATTGATTGTTTTTGTTGCATATTAATCTGCCAAATATGTTTTTGGTGGTAAAAAACAGGTTCCCAGACTCAAAGGTAAATCACAGTCATGTCTTGTTCTGTCTGAACAACAGTCTAAAAAATATGAGACAAAGCAGGAGCTGTTATAGTTTTGACAAGATAAATGACGTATGATTAATCAGTCTAAATTGTAGGTAATTTTTGTTGTAATACTGCAGGTCAGCTTGAGAAGGGCAAATGGAAAAGATTTTGCAGGTGAGGTAGGGCAGCAGCAAATGGTTATTTCTGTCATTGATTCACCTACTAGATAAATTTGGGATAAACTGTAAAATAAATAAATAAAAATAGTTCCTGGAGTTCAAGGTAGAATCTTCACATGTTTTGCTTTGTCTGACCTAACAGCCCCAAACCCAGAAATATTCCCTTTATAATCATGTTACTCAAAGAAAAGCAGGAAATCTTCATTTTAGATAAAAGTGATATACTATGAAGTCCTGCCTAATGGAAGTAGGGCTGTTGTATCTGGCAGTTTTAGCACAGAGTAGCTTGTAAACTGGCCACTGAGTGTAACTCGTCAATGAAATTATAACATCTTTAGTGTCGTGCACATGCATCACAGAGGGCATGTGTGATAGAGAGATCAGTAGATGTCTGGAATAGAGGAACAGAAACACTTTATGGGCTATTATCAAAACCAGGAGGAAGTCATACACACTACTGTCTTGATTGTTCTTTTTTTTGGTAAGATGGGTTTGGTAATGCAGATTTAAAACCTGAAACTTAATCTCTCTATATAAAAGTCAGTCCAGTAAATTCTTCCAGGCCTCAGGGTGCTGCAGCAAACAGCAGTGTGTCTGGTGTCATTAGATCAGAGCATCTGACACCACTGATGTGATTTTTAAATGATAAATCTCTTGCCCAAGGCTCACTCATGTAGATGCATGTTGTTGGCACTCATCATGGGAGAAGAGATGACACAGTTTGACACGGCATATTAAATCATATGAAGTTTCTGATCTGTATGATCTGGTGTCCACAAACACATCTGTTCATTCTTAATACCAGTCATACTTCTCATTTCCTCTGCTTCAGCTGTGCAGTGACAGGTCTTGTGACTGCCTGATTTGTTAATGCTTTTCCTGGTCAACCAGTGCTGCCACATGGCGCTTTAGTTACAGTGTGAGTAGTTGAGGAAAAAGTGGTTTCTCGCAGCAAAGACTACAACATGTGGAACTTGACAGTTTTCAGTAGGAAGCTTTTTTCAGCAGCAAAGCTCTGATAAACACACACATGCATGCTTATGTTGTAGATTTAGTTAAAAATGATTTAATAATGTGTTTAACTTTTCTTTAAATATGATTGGTCACAGCTCTGTCAGCCCACATATCGCTGACTAAAACAGTTTTTCGCAGTGCTGCTCATCCTGCTGCCAGCTCCATCCTCACTGTTCCTCCTCGTCATTGCTCCCAGACTCGACTCAGCCCACCCCCTCATCCAATCTCTATTTGTCTTCAGCCTCCCGTCTTCTCATATCACCACCTTAACCTGCTTATATGAAGAGCTGCAGCCTCCCCCGTGTGCTCAGCCTCAAGCCAGTTTCAAAAGTTAACATTGCAAATAGTTTTCTCTGCTAGTGTGTTATGAGATTCATCTGATGCCAGAAATAAAAGACTTGGATCAGATCAGGCGAAAATGCTTGTGCTGTCACTTTCACTTCTGCATTACACGACCTGCAGTGATGGCTGTTGAAGTCTGTCTTGTTCTTTGCAGTCTGGGATGTTCCCTTACTCTGTGTTGTTGGGGTAAAAAGCGCTAACTTTGGATTGATGTTCAAATTCACAGCTTGGCCCCGTTTTGATGTGTCACAGTGTTGTTTTTTTTAATTCCTCCTAATGAGCTGCACATTATGTGCATTTCCCTTAATAATTTGCAGACTTTCAACCATAATGGTAGGTTTTTTCCATATTTCTCCAGACTCTACTGAAGCAGCACATTAGTTCTGTACAGTGTAATTAAAAGCTCCAAATAATAGTTGTTTACCTGCTATAGTTAGAAGTGTGTGTGTGTTTGTATGGTGGCTGTTGGGGTTTCCACTCAGGTATGACTGTTTACGTCAAATTATTTGATTTATTGTTCTCTCATACTGTCACTTTATAAGTACAGAGCTGAAATGATTAAAGCTACTCTAATTTCTTTTCAGCCCAGAGGGTCTAGTGAGTCTCAAAACAAACTGACATCATACACTAATGTTACACAAAGCTTGAATTACTCCCAAATAAAATCGTATTAATTCAACCCAAAGGTAAAGTCATGACCATGCTAGGTGGCTAATGCTACCAAAACAAAACAGAAGGAAGAAGGTCACATCTGGATCCAGTCTGAGTCCTCTGGCTGCTTTTAACCCTCTCCATGTCAAACAGCCAAACCCATGTTAACCCTGGTTGTTGATCTTTCTTTGACCCACTGTCTCTGTGCTAAAGACGCCAACTCTTCACTCTGGTAGCCGCTGGTTCAGACTTTTAGCTGCCCAGAGCTCCTCCATGGCTGTTTGACATGACTACTGGCAGCTGGAAATCTCTGGCAATCAAATGTTCACTTTGTGAATATTTGCTGGTTTTTTTTGTCTTCTGTGTTAGAACATTGAATATCTTTGTGTTTTGAATTGTTGGCCAGACCAAACAAGGTGTGTTAAGACTGTATCTTGGATTTTTGAAAGCCGAGATGGTTATTTTTCACTCTTCCAACATTTTGTGGACTCAGGGACTGAATGATGAGTTGAGTAACAAGCTCAAAAACCAGTGAAGAGGAGTCTTTTCTTTCCCATCCATAATGAAGTCAATCATTGTTTTATTATTTGTAACTGCATTGTTAAAGTGTAATTTGGACTGATGTTGAATTAAAAGAGCGAAAACATCAACAACATAATGTCAGCCTTTTCTGAAAATGGAGTTCAGCAGATTAGTGAAAGCTTGAGGTTAATGGTTTTTGACACAAGCCCCCATTCTGCACGTGGAGCTGCAGCTTTCCATCTCCTTCGCACAGCATCAGCTTCCTGCACTGCTGTCAGCTGATAGGCTGCAGGCCGGTTGCTGAGTCACATGGAGCGATCAGTGCTGGAGCCCTTCCTCCGCCTGCCTCGCCTGCCCAGAGCTGGCTCCAGCCTATTGTTTTTCATTCTCACTTGAACTGAATCTGAGGCAGTTTGTGACATGTCTGCTGTCTTCACCTGGTACCATAGCAGCATTTATGCCTTAATTCACCATATCATTCATCAAGCATAATGTTGGGGCACTCACACCCAATAATCACATTTCTGGTTTTTCACAGAGCTGTAACTTTTGTGTGATTATTCCCGTGACAAAGTCGTGTGCTTACAAAGATGCATTAGGCAGCTCACGAGCTAAGCGCTACAGAAGCATTCAGTCATAATCTTCTTAACTGTGTGTGTAACAAATACAAAGCAGAGAGAGTCGGGATAAAGTGGGAAAGAGCTTGTTGAGCTAATATGTGCATAATATTAATACGTCCTTAATCGCTAAGGCTGATCAAGGTCTAATTATGAGCATGACTCCATTATGGCAGCACTGAGAAGCTGATTATAGGAGATAATGTAATCATGGAAATGAATGTTTAGGATCTGTGACCACAGTGGATGAATAATAACACTTCTAAAAATTATACCTATTTTATAACTCATTAAATCTATATTGTTCCTGTTTTATTTTTATTCTTACAGGTCTTGTTTTGCCAGACCAACAGTCCAAAGATATTTAGTTTATTTTCATATATGACAAAGAAAAGCATCAGATTCTCCTATGTGAGAAGGCAGAAACAGCAGTTGGGATGTTTTTGCTTAATAAGTGACAAATGATTTAATTATCAAATTAGCTTTTTTTTCATTCAACTGATGGATTAATCAACTAATCTAGTCTCTCTGTGTGTTTCTAAGTTTTCTACTAGTTCCCCTCAGTGCTTTCCTCTCCGACAGTCTTCACCTCTTCTCTCCTGTTATCTGTAAACCTTACAGCCCACAAGCCTCAGATCAGAATTTGAACCGTCAGCGGGCATCACATTTAACATCGGCGGTTTGGCTCAGACTTTTCATCATGGCTGAACAAAGTGTTTTCAGTTCAAAGAGAAATTTACATTCAAATTGAGTTTAACCAGCTTTTTTCTGCTGCTGCTCAAACACTGTGTTAAGCTTCTCAGGCTGAGCACCTTGACGGTAGTTGGAGAAGGAAGCATGAAAATGTCTTATCAGTTCTCTCAACCTGAACCATCCAGTCACAAACACGTGGTCTAAGCTTTTGTTTAAGCCGGTGTTGTTTCTCACTCCGAGCTTAGTATTGATTGTCAAGGGAGACAAATCACTGGCAGGGCTGTAAAAGGCTGATAACTGTGCATGAGAGGAGAAAAGGTCAGAAGATTGCAGCCTTGAATGAAGGGGAAGGGTTCACTCATTAATGAGTTCTCAGAATTAATATGTCTGGTGAGAACCTCACTCTGTTGACATGACTTTCCCTTTTTATAGTTTTTACAGTAGTTAACAACTCCCATTAAACCTTTGTTGTGTAAATGTGATTTATTTTTCTGTCAGGACTGAGGCAGCATAGAAGTCACAAGATGATGTTTGGCATTGGATTATCTTGATTGGACGTGTATTAAGTAAAACGACTGAAGCCACTGTAAATGGATTTACACGTCATTATAACATCAAACTTTTTCTTTCCTTGCTGTAACTTCTGCAGGATGCGTGAGGACATGTCCACTATGGTGTGTGTGAAGGAGGAGGAGGACCCCGGGGAGAAGCTGTCCCAGGATGAGATCATCTCCCGGACCAAGCAGGTGATCCAGGGGCTGGAGGCCTTGAAGCAGGAGCACCACTCCATCCTGGAGGGCCTGCTGGGCACCCTGCGCTGCCTGAAGCAGGACGAGGAGGGCGTCCTAGTAGAGGAGAAGTCCCACATGATCCGCAAGTCCCTGGAGATGCTGGAGCTTGGCCTGAGTGAGGCACAGGTATCCCAAAGTCTGCTAATTATGGATCAGGCTTGTTTCATTATTTGTAGGTTGATGTGAATTTAATAACATCTGATGTGAGAGCAAGTTCCCTGTGACAGTCACAGTTTTTTAGCACAGATGTAACCACTTTTATTGTCTAACCACATGTGCCGACAAGTATTTTTGCTTATTTGCAACTCCACGTGTAAACATTTGACAAAACTGGGAGATTTCTGTCTTTGAATGATAATTAACAACCCCAGGATGTCAGACAGTGGTTGCTGGCCTGTGAATTTAACTTTATTGAACTTGGAAGCAACTAAAAAAAAAAAAAAAAAAACCCTTGTCTTTGTCCAGGTGATGATGGCACTGTCAAGCCACCTGAGCTCGGTGGAGTCAGAGAAGCAGAAGCTGCGGGCTCAGGTGCGTCGGCTCTGCCAGGAGAACCAGTGGCTAAGGGATGAGCTGGCCGGGACGCAGCAGAAACTGCAGAAGAGCGAGCAGAGCGTGGCCCAGCTGGAGGAGGAGAAGAAGCACTTGGAGTTCATGAACCAGCTGAAGAAGTACGACGACGACTTGTCTCCATCTGTGAGTCCTCTGGTCTTCTTCAGAACATGTTGTCATGTTCCCATGTTTGACCAAACATCTAATAAGTGAAACAAAGAAACTGGTAACTGTATCAGGATGCACCGCAGCAGTACAGCAGATGGGTATCACATGATAGTGTTTTATGAAGTGGACTGGGCATTTGCCCCAAAGCAAGTGGGTTTTTTCCCCAATTATAAAATTCACTGTCACTTATATTCATTTAGTCACATGTCTCCTTACGTAAAAGTTAAATTAGTGATAGTATTAATTTAGTTACATACTTGTTTGAATCAGCGCTTTATATCAGCATAACCTGATCTGTGGTATTGAGAGAGAAAAGTTGGACTGGTGCGTCTCTAGAACAGGAGCTCGGGGTCAGGCTGTCATTCACGAAAGATCGAGTGTATAACGCCGCGTTTCCGTTGTCGGAACCCAACAGGCCGTACACCCCGTGCTTCCTGTAAGCATCGACTGGAGTAACCTCATGGGCTGATGTGAAATGTTTTGCTTTGGTTTTCCACTGTTTTTGCCTTTGTCTGTCTCTGAAACTGTTGCATTACTGTCCATGTTTTTCTGACAGTTAGTTCATAAGCATGTCTACGTAATGGGAGAAGTAAACGGTAAAATCAAGTGTTTTTTGGATTAGTAATCTGTTCTCTTGGTTCACATTTGCTAGGATTTTATGATATACAGTAGTTCCCATTCCTATGAAAGCAGATTATCAGCATCAGCAAACTATCAGTATAAACAATCTTAGGTCTGTTAAATACTTTAAAAAATCCTTGACTGGACCCACACTACAGAATTACTGCAGATAATCAGCAGACAGGTTGACAGTGTCCTGTGGATTTAGGCGACAGTCACTTCATCTCTCTTCTTCCCCCTCTCCTCCCTGTCTCCCCCCATCCCCTCTTAGGAGGAGAAGGACTCTGACTCAAGTAAAGAGACTCTGGACGACCTCTTCCCTGATGACCAGGACGACCAAGCCCCAGGCAGTAAGTGTTCCACTTTCCTTTTCTTCCTTGGACGGGGGGGGGGGGGAAAAATGAAATGTGTAGGTCCTGACCTTGAAATTCAGATTTAATAGTTGAGGTGCTCTTGTCATGTACTGTGAACCTGAAGCAGGTCTGTGACCTAGATTAAGTTTTAAAGGTGTTTACAGCTGTAATAATACACGTAGAGTAAAAGCAAACATTGTCATGAGACTATAATTACCTGCAAAAGACAGTAGCTGCAATTTTGAAAATGTCACTGCTGTTAAATTAATATTTCCTCTGGGAACAAACGTATAGATGTAATATACCAGTGTCTACTCAGTGAACCTCCCCAGAGTCAGAGTAGATCACATAATATATCATGGTGGCTTTACCCTGCAGTTTACTTTAGCCTTATAAATCTTTATCTCATCATCCCTCCGTACTTGCACGCACACACATTTTCTCTCTCTCTCGCTCACACATGCCTTCTGCAGTCTTTCTTTGCTCCCCCTCCATCCACCCTTTTCTCGGTGTTTGATGGGGTGCCCTTTGAGCTCACTTGGCTGTAAAGGCCCATTAGTCAGGACCTAGTTCAGCCTGGAGAGAAGCCAGAAGGAGAGAGCACCTCCCAGCCAGACTGGTGTGATAGAGTTCCAGCTTTTCTGCAGTCTGTTGTTATGAACTGATTTTGTTTTTTGGCTTTGAACATCAGTGACATGCTTAAAATCTACATATGTGTTGCTTTAATCCTATGGCAGAAAAAGATAAACCACATAATTCAAATTAGATTCAAGCTGTTTGTTTATGTAAAACCCAAAACAAAAGCATTATTTGACAGGTATTATTACTATACCTAAGTCTAATGTCGCCACCAGAAGAGCCACAGCACTAATTTGGCTGTTTGAAACATTAAGAGATGTATATGAGCTTTGACTAGGTGACCTACGAGCTTCTGGTCTCCTCAGAAAACATCAGTGTGTTCCCAGTGTGTTGATACTGTTGCTTAAATGCCTTGTGCAAAATGATTCCCATTTAGTTCCTGGCAGCAGTTTGTCAGCCAGTTTAAACTGGTGACAAAGTGCATAGGAGACTGGTTCACAGCCTTTTTGAGCCAGATTCCACCACTGTGCACTCCAAACCTCTTTGCTTTATAAATTCAGCTTGCAGAACACATTTAGCTAAAATTACTATAGATTTTTGTCATTATTCAGACAGTAGCAGGTTCAGTTAAAGAGATTTTAAGAGTGTACTGTAACTTGGTGTTTAGTAAAGGCCGTTCAGTGGGCTAAAATGTGAAATTTAATTTCAGACAATGGCAATTGAAAGGATACTTCTGTGGGTATTTTATAGTTTTCTAATCGATAAATCCCATGAAAACATCCCATTAACAAGTGTGTATACAGCGTCTCATACAGTATCTTAGTCTTCTGTCCTTATTGTACACAGCAGAGCAACAGATGCCTATTAATCTGCAACTGAATCTAGTCTCGAACAAATGCACCAACTAATCCAGTTTTAGTAACTGTACTAAAAACTACAGTGCCCAGTAGTTTTGGGAAATTACTGAGCATTTTTGGGAGGGTGGTCAAACAGTACTCTGACAGTTCAACACTATTATTATAGACTGTCATCTTCTCACATGATTTGTTGAGCATAACAAATATATTTAAAAAATCACCAGCTGTATCATTTAAGAGGCAGAAAGATCAAAAACAGTAACACCAGCTGCAGCACCAGATGAAGAAATTATGTTTAATTGTTTTCAGCAGCTTGTGCTCTGTGTGTCTGTTCTTAAGGAAACTGACTTTTCCACATGGTTTCGTGTTTTCATTTCAGAACAGGGCCAGTGGTAATCCCCCACTCTTACAGTGTTTTGTGGGTGTAATTACAGGGTCTGATCCAGACTGTGTTTTGGCTCAAATTATGATAGCAGTGCAGGTTGTAGAGCAGAGGACGCAGAGCCGGTTGCTTTTGGAATAATGTGTCAAATTAGAGGACTGCTTTTTTTTTCATGTTTCAGATCAAAATGAGCTTCATTTGTGTTTTCAGTGTATTTCCAGCGGTGATAGAGCCTTTGCTGTGTTGACCTCTGCTGAATGAATGATGACTAGAGACAGACACAGTTCATTAGCATGTAGCTGTGAGAGAGGAATTGGGTTGGGGAACGGGTGGAGCACAGGATTGACTTTCAAACGTGTCAGCAGTTCAGAATGATGACAAAAACTGTGTCCAATACATGCTGGATCCACAAAAGGAGAAGATAAGATTCTCGGTTTAGCTGTATTGTTTTTGTTGAAGTGTTGCCTAAATGTGTCAGATTACTGAAAGTGAGGTTTGTAGTGAACACAGTTACAAAGGTAGTTGTGAAGGTAAATGAGACTGGGTGTGTACAGTAATGTACACCCATTGACACAAAAAGACTCATTGCTGTTTTTCCAGATCCTACACACGCACACATCACACATTCCTACTTGCACCTATGCCGGTGCTTACAGTGAATACTGTCAAGTAGCTATATGATTAAACAAAAGGGGTGTGAGAGAGAGAAGTTTTTGTAAATGCTACTGAATTATGGATGAGAGGCCTTGGGAAGGCAAAGCAGGAACAGAATAGAGAGAAAGTGTGTGTGCAAATGAGAGAGATGGGAAGTGTTTAGGATCTCCAGGTGCCTGGAAAAGGAATGTATCATCAAATGCTGTTTCCACTTGCACTAATCCTCCCTCAGTGTGAAACAGAGCTGCCTGACACTGTGTGTGTGTCAGAGAGAGGGATACTGGGTGAACACTGGACTGGATTAGATGTCTGTGCTTGGAAAGCTTTTGGGGTTTTGGTGAATTGCTGTCAGAAGGGAGAAGATGCTTGTGTAAAGAGGAAGATGATGGTCATGACAGCTCTGTTTCTCTGTAAACTGGCCTCATGCTCTCTGTAATGTTTCTGTACAAATATGTACATTTCAGTCATTGAGCTTGTTGTTATTCACAGTCACTAAATGATCTTGTAAAGATTCAGAGCATCAAGGGTAGGCTGCCACCAGTCTAGACATGTAGCAGCACGAAGGGAAGGCTCAGCCTGGTCACTTGTGCCAGCTCTAACTACAACCTTTATCAAAAAGGAATCTAATCGTAAAGGTAGAGAATGGGAGAGTATGTCCAAACATCTGACTGGTAGTGTATAAAAACAGGTGACTAAGGAAGAACCTGAGTTACTGGGTGGTCTCCTCCAGGATGACAGTGCCCCCATCGACAGGACATGAGGGGTCACTGAGTGGTTTGAGGATGAAAATTATGTGAACAGACATGCTGGGGCCTTCCCAGTCACCAGGTCTCAGCCCAGTTGAACAGCTATGGGAGATGTTGGAGCAAAACACCACACGAGGGAACATCTGTTGGAAGAACGGTGTTCATCCCTCCAGGAGGGTTCAGAGACCTGGAGAGTCAATGCCAAGGTGGAGCTGTTGGCACCTGGGTTAAGATGACTTTGGCTCTTGTGGAAAGAAATAGACATTCTGAATGAGTCAAATATGCATTTCCAGTGAGATGGTCAGAAGTATGTATCCTGATGTCTAATCGTTTCTTTTTTTTGTTTTGTCCTCCTTGTGTTTCCAGTCCAGCCAGCTCATGCCAGTGCTGCAGCAGCGGCTGCCCAGCAGGGAGGCTACGAGATCCCGGCCCGTCTGAGGACCCTCCACAACCTGGTGATCCAGTATGCCTCACAGGGCAGGTATGAGGTGGCTGTGCCCCTCTGCAAACAGGCCCTGGAAGACCTGGAGAAGACCTCTGGACACGACCACCCGGATGTGGCCACTATGCTTAACATCCTAGCCCTTGTTTACAGGTTAGTTTATCAAACCCAGTAGTTTTATATGCCAACTCGCTTGTAAGATAAAATGTTTTTCTTTTTGGAAAAGATGAATTATCTTGGTAGCCTCTGGCTGTAAGTTGTCCCACCTTGTAAAATATGACGGTGTTTAAGTGGTTTTATTTAAATAAATGTCTTTGATGGAACTAATAAATAATAATAATAATAAACTCGGCAGGGACCGTCCAGCCGTGAGTACATCTCTCTGCATCACATCTGCTTACATCAAAGAAAGCAAAAGTTTGGATTTTGTGCTGGTTCCATATTCAAAGTGCCTTCTCAGGATTTTAAAGTGGAGGAAAATGTTCTTCAGGAATACTGGGGCAGTTTTTTTTGGTAGATATCAGTGAAAGGAATGTTTATAACCTTGTGTCCTCCATAGCACAGTGCTCTGTGATCCTACAAAACCTGTTTTGATGTGTCGATGGCTTGGCATGTTTTCTTTTTGTCATAACATGATGGCATGTCTCTCAAACCTTTGCTGTGCAGCCTTGGAGTATTATGTGATTTGCCTCCAAATGAAAGCCAGGTGCCTTCCTAACGTTAATGGACCAACCGTAGCCTGACACAACCAAAGATTTACAGTACAGTGACAGAACTGGGCCAGTGTTGCTTTCCCAGCAGTAGCAGAAGCTAACAAAAGAATGACACACATGAGTTGGACAAGTATTTTACAGGGTTGGTCTAATGGTTTTTATCTTCACAAATCTTATCTGTTGAATAGTCAGTAAAGGTTTTTGGCTTCGTTATTCCAAGGGAATGAGAGACTGCATCGACTTGTGGACTGGTGCGTTGACTGTGGGAACTTCTGCAAAGCTATTTTGACCATCTCACCTGAAAGTAATGGGCTGTTAGTGGAAACTGTCAGCATGTTTTATGTTTCTTCTTTTAAAGTGCTTGTCTAACTCCATTTGCTTCTGTCTGTCAGGGATCAGAACAAATACAAAGAAGCAGCCAATCTACTGAATGATGCTCTGGCCATCAGGGAGAAGACGCTCGGCAGGGACCATCCAGCCGTGAGTACATCTCTCTCTACATCACATCTAACTTACTCGGTTGTGCACTGTTTTTCTTCCATTAAACAGCTGAACTATAGTTGATTAGCGACATTGAATCAGTCTCATCTCAATCATGTATCTCAGTTTGATGTGAATGTTTCCAAGGGCAGATTATTTTGCAGTCAGGTGCAGAAAAATACATAGAATGACAAACGCGCTCAAAAGTTTAAAACTGACATGAAACAAGTCTTGTTTTGACAAGATACCTTTAGCTCAGACTGAAGGGGAGTGTGCTCAATTGCACAAGATGTGAATAAACTCCTAAAAAATGTAGGTAAGCAAAAAGCAAGAGCAGGATTAGCCTTATTCTTAGACAGTGTGCCTTCTTCAGAGCTTGAAATACAACACTGGTCAACTCAAGTGTGTGTGTGTGTGTGTGTATACACCCAGGACAAGCGGAAGCACAGCTAAATTATATACACTATAAAAAAAACTGACAGTAAAAAATGATCTAGTACAATACAAAATGCACAATAAGCAAACAGGATTCAAAAACACTTCAGCCCTGCACACATACTGAAGACAAACGGTGTCAACTAGTGTCGACTGTGTTCAGATTGTCTGCTAGTGTATTTGTCCTGCAGCCCAGCATGATCAGATCTAACACTGAGGGTTTCATAGGTAATCCTCAGCTCCATGAACCTGTTTGTCATTGTGACTCTGAACATAAAGCAGGGCAACTAACTGTGTTAACCCCAGCAGGCCTACGTCTCCACTGTCTGGACCTTCATTACTCTGCGCTCTGTGAAGCTGAGGTTAGCCGTCCCCCCTCCGCCCTTCCCACCTCCATCCTCTCATCCTGCCTCGAGGCCTTTATGCATCTTTTACACAAGGAACTGATTTTGTTTAGTGATTTGTTTTTCAGAGAAATCATAGTTTTGATAACGGTATGGCCAGTTACATGTCAGTGATTCACATCTCATGATTTTTTTTAATTTTTTTTTACTGGTTATAATGTTTTTTCATTTTGAATCCAGCTCTTTGCTTCTTGGCATCTTTCTCCTGTTTCCTCCTATTGATCTGTTATTCTCTTCCCCTCATCTTTGTTTTCAGCCTCTTTCAAATGTTCCATTTTAAGAAATTGTAATTTTGAACTGATTCTAAATAAATGAGTCAGTGAGTTGTTAGGAAACATGGTGAATGTCTGTTTTAGTAATTCTTGAATCTGGTTTGAACTTGCTGGATTTCATCTCTGACTGGTGATGCATGTATCAACACACGTGCATCATGCTTGCAAAGCTCCAGATCAAATGGTCTGGAGCTTTGCCAGATATGTGGTTTTGGACTGATGGCTCCTGCCTATGAAAACAGGTCCTCAGGAATAGGATGATCAAAATCTGAAGCAAGTGTTAAAGGTAGAGTGGCTGGGTTCACGCTCTCTCCAGGGTTAGAGGGGCAAGTACATACAGATGTGTGCCTCTGTTGGAGCTTTCCCCAGAGCTGTGGTTTCTGCTTAAGTATTAGACTGCCTGCTGTCAAGGCGTGGTTGTGAAGGGGGTGCTGCCTCAGGACTACATAGATCTGCTGGGAGGTGACAGAAACCTGTAGAGGCTTGACTGGGAGGAACCTCTGATATGAGGTGGTGTTCTTCTCTTGGACCTCTCTTGTGGTTATGGATGTGACAAACCCCATATTTAGTCATGTCTCTCAACTGTTTTTGAGTACTGGGTCTTTTGTGCTGACACGACTCAGTGACCCCCTCCCTGAGTGAAACTACCGGCTTCCCCACCTGTATATTTGATGATTTTAATAACGACAATGTGTAATTGCATTGCTTCCGAGTTTATTGAGCAAGAATCTGTACATATACCCACATTTATTTTAAGAATCTTTCCTCGACCTTCTTGCAGTATTGTTCCGGACAGCTGGAGACCAACAGACCCCTGGTTGAGAAACACTGAAGTAGTTTGTGTTTATGTTACCAGACCACCTTAGGCTAAAGACTGGTCATAGACTTTTTATGCACTTTATCCGATCTGTGACTGTATACCTCATCTTTTCTAGTATTATTGGATATGAAGTGTGACCTACGTCTTTTAGGGTGATTTCTTAGACAGTGACCATAGGTGACCTCCAGGCTCCTTTGCAGTTGACCTCCTGATTGCACGTGCTGGAGAATCAACATCCATCTGATTGGGATCAAATTACTGCCCACCATAATCATTTCCCGTTTCTGCACATCCTCCGCACTTCTTCACCAGATCAATGACACTGTGCTGCTATGGCGGAGTCTTGCGGTTGCACACACACTGCGCACATGAGTGATGATGGTTGAGGTTCGAAACATATTGTAGAATAATGTGTGTTTTAATGTGTTTGTTGTCCTGTCAGGTTGCTGCCACCCTCAACAACCTGGCTGTTCTGTATGGGAAGAGAGGAAAGTACAAGGAAGCTGAGCCTCTGTGCAAGAGAGCACTGGAGATCAGAGAAAAGGTGGGTCAAAGGTCATCGTTCAGACACTATGACTGAATAGATTCAGCAGAAGTGGAACAAATTGCTGCTTTAGCCCTGGCTCATAGGCGGTAACTAGCCTTAGAAGTCGGGGCTTTCCCGGCAGGGAGAAGTGACGAGGGAGGCCGGCTACCTTTGTTCAAAACACAGGCTTTATTCAGATTTAGCATGAACACTGCATGTGGCCTTTGATCCCCAGTTAACCTCATTACAGTCCTGTCTACACACTTGGAGCTGACTGCTGTCTGGCTGTGTGTAAAAGGACTCTGTTCCATGTGGTGGTGGTCTTCTTGCTCTCGCACTGCAGGTTACAACTTCTGGCAACAACAACAATACCTACATGGCCACATGTCTTAAAGGGGAAGGCCATACCTATATGGCCACATGTCTTAAAGGGGAAGGCCTGGCCTGTAACAACAATCTTCATTTGCTAATGAAATCTGCTGTGGGAACCTTCTCTGCCATAGCTCACTAGCTTTAGCTATCGAACCAGAGCAGTAACCCATCTGCTTGCCTGGCCTTGTGGGAGATTCTTGGCTTGTGCATGGACAAGGGTGTGCAAGTAGGAAGTTAGGTTGACAGGCAGGTAGGTCATCCAATGGTTTTGTTCGTGCCGGGTAAAATTATTGGTCAGGATCAAAGGTGTGTATCTCGGTGCAGCCTTACTTCCAGGAAGATTGCCTTTATTTTGTCGTAACTCTAGTCTGCTGCTCACTAAAGTTCTGCTCAGCAATCCTGAATGTGTATGAGACACTTTTTGTTCACTGTTCTGTGCCTGTTCTTGGTTGTTCTCTTTGAACATACCATCCTTCGCTCTCTTCTCCCCCCTCTGAGAATGAGATGTCGGCTCTGCTTAAGCTGAGTGGCATCATTTTGTAGGCTACTTAAACTTGATGCCTGCACTTAAGCTGGAGGATTTACCACTGAGTGCTCCTGCACACACAGACTGGTGGAAGGTGGCTGCAGCAGAGCAGCTGAATCAGAACATTCATTCTTTTCTGCAGTTTTGAGTTTTTATAGAAGCTCAGGAAAGCTCTGCTTCTGACTGAGTTCAGAGACTGGAGGTTGGGAGAATGAATTGATGAGCTGCTGCTGAAGTTTTTCAATTTTGGCTTTGAGTAGGAATAAAAATGCTTTTTAAATATATAATGGCTGAATAAAAGAGCAATGTTACTTTTAAACAATTTGATTTTCTGCACAGGAAATTGAGTAACAACTGAATATCAGTACTGAGCTGATGTTTCTGTAGCTAACCTCTGAACTCCACATAGCTGCACTAAATATAAATGCATTGTTATCTTTCCTTATTTTATCTTTATTTTATGAAGCAGCTCAGTAGTCCATCAGTGTGGCACAGGCCAAAATGCTTTAATTAGATATCCACTGTGTGTAGTTCAGAAAGCCGGTGGGATTGGAGTCCTAACACAGGTTACAGATCTAATTCCCAGTGTCTTGGCACAAAATTAAGTTCATGCTGTTGCTTGAACTGCTATCAAAGGAAACTTCTATGTGTTTTGTTAAACATCAGGAGTAACAGCACTTACCGAGTAGTGTAAGGGTCAAAGCGACTCGGGTTAAAACAGACCAGGGCCAAAATGTCTACCTGGAAATCCAGACATGAGGGTTTCATCTGGGGAAAACTGGCAAAATACTTTGACCATTTACTAGAAAAATACAACTTCTCTACTAGATTTGGATTTTTTGGAATAGAAAACTGTGTAGCAGCTACAAGGACAGATTGAGCAGCTTCAGGCTGAGGATCATTTCTCAGCCTGGATAAGAGCTTCTGACCAGATGACAGAAGGTGGGAAACTTGAGTTTGTTGCCAGCGAGTGCTGTTTTAACCCCCCCATGTGCCTGCTTCTGTCCCAGGTGCTGGGGAAGGACCACCCAGATGTGGCCAAGCAGCTGAACAACTTGGCCTTGCTGTGTCAGAACCAGGGCAAGTACGAAGAGGTGGAGTACTACTACATGAGAGCACTGGAGATCTACCAGACCAAACTGGGCCCTGACGATCCCAACGTGGCCAAGACCAAGAACAACCTGGTGAGAGGGATGGGGGGGCCTGCTGGGAGCAGTGTTTCACTGAAGGAGGAAAGTAGCTGTTGTCACTTAGGGCATTTTATTATCCCAACAACAAGTCAGTTTAAATGGAATGAGGCCTGCACCAATCAAACATAAGAGCCCTCTGAGCTGCTAACTCACCCTGGCATTTTGTTTTCAAGCATTTCCTTCAGCTCAGCAGCTCTCTAATGTAGTTTAAGTTAAACTCACCAACTTCTGTGGCCTACCTTTAGACCACGCCCTTCTTGTGGGGCAGTTTGTGCTCTGGCAACACAACACAGATAATGACATGAGAACTTCGTTTGTAAAGCTCTTTGTGCCCCTGAAAAGGTTAAACAAAAACAAGTTGAATCAGATTCAAACTAATATGTGTGGATTTACTTTACCTTAGCAAACAAAGCCAGCTGTTGCTCTGATTCCACTAAAATGAATTGATATTTAGCTGATCAGAGCTTGAATTTAAATTATTATTTACATAAGAACCATCTGTTTTGAAATAGCTGAAATGTTAATTTGAATATCTTTTCTTCCTATTTTGGTCTTAGACTGATTTTGCAACATCTTGTATGCTAGGGTAGTTTCTTAGTAGTGCTTACAGAAGTAGAAGTGTACAATCATTCTTTTTATGCTTTTTCTTAGGCATCCTGCTACCTGAAGCAGGGCAAGTTCAAGCAGGCTGAGTGTCTGTATAAAGAAATCCTCACTCGCGCTCATGAGAAGGAGTTCGGCTCTGTTGACGGTACAATAACAAATAGCAATACGTATCCACTTTTGCCTTTTAAACAGTGCAGCCAGTCTCTTCTTTATCCAGTGACAACACAACCACATTTGCACTTCTTTCACAGTCCCTGTCGTTCTCTTCTGATGTTCAGGTTGTCACTGTGTCTAAAACTTGTCCTTTCTCCTGCTCTGTTTCTCTGTTTTTGATGGTTTTCTGTTTCTCGGCAGATGAGAACAAACCGATCTGGATGCACGCTGAGGAGAGAGAAGAGCAAAGCAAGGTAGTTATGTTGTGATATAATTTATACCCGTATTGTGTCGGTTTAATGTTTTATGGATGTCCCTAAAATCATGATACTTGTTCAGTAATATGTCTGGTAAAGGTGCGACAAAGACGTGTCAGGCACAGCCAACATGATGCTTCTGAGTGAAACGTCACTGACAGCAGCAGTAAACTGCTCTGACAGTTTTATGATCTTGTTTAAGATGGAATGGGAATGGAGTTGGCTTCAGTAATATCCATCCTCTGCTGACAGTGGAGCAAATACCTGACGTTTCCAGCTTGGAGTTTATTTCGTCACAGTTTAAGCGGTTTAGTTGTTCAGGGGAATCCTGACCACACTGTAATGCCACAGCTCAAAACCCCTTCTTGTTCTCTGTGAATGTACAGTATTTGAAAATGCCTCTAGTTTAGAAGTTGATTCATTTGCATCTTTAAGTGCACGAGTAAGAGCACATTGTAGTTCATGGGCCTGTGGTCGTCATCCACACTTAACTGTAACATCCATGTATTTCCTTAAAATGTGTTTTTGTAAACTGATGAACATGTTTTGTGTAACAGGGGAGGCAGAAGGACGGCTCACCGTTTGGTGAATATGGAGGCTGGTACAAAGCCTGTAAAGTCGACAGGTCAGTTTGTTTGATGGCTTCAGTGTGTGAACATGGATGATATTCCCAGCAGCAGATCAGAAAATGGCACACAAATGTATCCAGATGTGTCTTCACTATGAGACGTTCCTGTATGAATAAATACTGCACAGCTGGTTTGTGACCCTTTCAAACAAAGCATCTGCGTTTGAACCCTCATTACCAGCTGACTTCTAGCTGTGACCAGTATATATGAAGCCTTTTATTTGTGTTATGTATCTGTACACATACAAATATTTGTTTGTAACCCCAACTGGACAATCATTGGACCACTGTTCTCAATAAGACCTGATCTTCCTGGACTGGGATCAAGCCCTTCACTCCCGTGTTTTAACATAATCATCCGTTTAAGGGTTTACACAAGACAAAGCAAAACAACCTAATTCAATTCATTATTTATTTTGTAAAAGTGTCATTATTCTCTCTCTTCACCAAAATGATTCAGTGTGATGAGAGATTTGTCTTCCTTGTTTCTGCAGCCCGACAGTGACCACCACCCTGAAGAACCTGGGCGCCCTCTACAGGCGGCAGGGCAAGTTCGAGGCGGCTGAGACACTGGAGGAAGCTGCCATGCGTTCCAGGAAGCAGGTGTGGCCTCTGGATGATGTGACTAACAGCACAGGATTGCAAGCTGGGGTGTAATCATCACCGTGGGTGTTTGAACTGCAGAGCGAGTACCAGACTGTTGCTAGTCACCAATACTTAGATGAAATGGGTCAGATCAGCATTTAAGGCAGATTAAAAGGTAGAAAATGTGCATTCTGGTGTAAAATTGGCTCTGAAATGATGCACTCAGGAAGCTGCAGAGCCTGGAGTGAATCTTTTTAACAGCGTTTGGTGCTGTGTTACTTATGAGGGGCCTCCTGTGGAGATGAGAAGTGGAAGTGAAGTGCTGTAGCTTTTATCCTGAAGTAGGATTTCCTTCAAACATGTAATGTCAGGTATGTCAGTAACATTTAAAAGTGCACTAAGAAACTGGATTCCTGTGGTGCTAGCATAGTTAAAGCTGCACAGAGTATAATGACATTTTGGTATTTACAGTAATTACATTGTGAATACCAGTACAGATTCTTGTTAAATCAGGTCTATGTTTAGTGGCTGCTACCCCTGCTGAGAATGTGAAAGTACAGAAAATAAACTTATTTTACTAGCACAAATTGCAACTGCAGTATGTAGTTGTAATGATTTTTGGAGCTTTGTTGTCTTAGCGTTATTCACATTGGCTAGGTTCCAGTTCCATTTTCTAGCCTAAAGCCCAGTAAGAGCTCAGCTGGTCAGAATGCAGAATAGCTCAGCATTTTGGAAGCTTATTTGCTTTGTTGCAGAGTTTTAGATGAGAGGATGAGTAACGCTCATGTCTGTCAGGATATTTTATTTAAGAAATAAATACTGTGTAATACTTGTGCATGACTGTACTGAGTGTGTTGTGACTCGGTGTCTGATGTAAGAAGCGAATGGGGACCTGGGTCCAGTGCAGCTTTAGTATTAATTGGACCAGATGAACTTGTACCTGTCAGCAGTGCAGTGTCTATGTGTGGTAGGGGTGCTCAGCCTTTGCTTTAATTACTTTAGTTGAATTGGCATTTATCGCTGCCCTGTGTACTTTATGTCTGTGTGTGTCTGTCAGGGTCTGGATAATGTGCACAAGCAGCGCGTGGCCGAGGTCCTGAGCGAGCCAGAGGTCCGTGAGAAGCAGCGGAGCCGCGAAAGTTTGAACTCTGACACGGTGAAATACGAGAGCGGGCCGGACGGTGGCGAGGAAGTGAGTATGAGCGTGGAGTGGAACGGGGTAAGTACAGTACACAGCCCTCAACACGTCACTGAGAGTCTTCAGAGCAGGGAGACAGACATGTTTACACCACAGCAGCTTGTAGCTTTCTGAACAGAAGCCACACACAAACTAACCTGACCTGGTGAACACGAGTCTTGTTGCATGGGTTACTTTTTATTTACTGTAAGCACAGAGTGATCATCATTGCTCTGTCATTGAAATGTCAATATTTATCAGTCTACCATCAGCAGAGTTTTGGCTTCTGTTAAGAAGGATGCAGTGAGGCTATTTGTTTACACTCAGCAGTTACTTTGCACTGATAATGCTGATTGACTGTCAGTTACTCCATTGTCTTACAGTAGTATATATACTACTACAGTACTATATAAATACAGTCCATTTACCATTTACCATTTTAGTTACTGCTTATACTTTACTGTTACCTTGACTTTTATTAATAAGACCATACTGCTTATACTTTACCGTTACCTTGACTTTTATTAATAAGACCAAGTGAAAAGCTTCACTTGGCTGAATCTTCACTCACTGACAGTAGGTGCTTCAGCTATAGTGTGGTCTTAAACACTCTTCCACTAAACTCTCTCTCTCTGTAGAGGTTTCCCAGCTGACTTAACTAGTTCCACATGTTGACTCATCCACCTCTCCCTCTCGGCTGCACAGCCATGTTTCTAACTGACCTGGTTCATCTCGGCCTATCTGCAGTGTTTTCTCAGTGGTACACCATGTAGATGGCCGCTAACCATCACCATCTTGTTTCTAAAAGGCTGCTCCTGACTTGCTCACATAGCAACAGTAGTCATAGTGCCCTGAACAACCAATCAGCATCTCCCCCTGTACTTCAGGTTTTGGCTCTGGGAGGTTAGGTGAGAGACACGTCAGTGTGTCCTGTCGGCATACAGCTGATCTCTGGACCTATTTATATCAGGAAAGGAGTCTTGTCTGGGAAGAGCTTTAGCTGGAAGGCATTTTTAATAATAGTGTTTGTGTTTTGCTCCTCAGTCCTGTTGAACCTAACCTAACAAAATCAACAGGAATACAAGATGCAGGTGGATTCATGTTTTATTTGTTTGATATCAAATTTAATTTAACTAATTCGAGAAGGGGACTTGAGCATTTTAACAAAAGATGAGCGGAGGAGCAGTTAGAAACAGGTTACAGAGAAACCAGTAGTAAATATCCAGATAACAAAAAGTTAGAATGCTGTGTACAGTATGGTACCGGTGTAGTACAGTCAGTATATGTGGATGGATAGTTATTATTCACAGAATAATTAATATAAATACACAATATGTGTAAATATGTTTAGAAAATCTGATGGTGCCATTGATTAGTTAATTATTGAAATGACAAAATGAATCATTAACTATTGTGGAATGACCAGAAGTGAGAAACATTTGCTGTTTGTAGGTTAGATGCCTCCTAGACATACATGGTAATAAACTGCTGGTCAGACACTTGAAGAGCTAGTGACAGCATATTTCACTATTAAATCTATATAAAAAATGATCAGCAGGGTAATTGATAATGAAAATGGTCACCAGTTGCCACGCTATGAGATACTGGCATCACTGAACTATGCCACTGACGAACACTGCAAAGTGTTTTAGCTTAGACCACTGGTGTTCGAAGGCTTTAGGTGTGTTTACCCTCCACTGCCTCGCTGCAGTTGTCAAACTACATCTGCCGTTCAACTTGTCAAAGAAACCATCACTTCCACTTCAGCTCTTGTCACAGGCACAGTTTTCTTCTCACTTGCTATAAATAAGTCCACTGCCAAGCGCCGTGACTCGTCAGTCTGTTCGCTGACTCGACTTGGGCTCTGTACTGTACTCCTGTGTGTGATCCTTGTCCACTGTGCTGTACGTACCTCTGTTTATATCTCTTCTTTGTGTTTGTGTGATGAGGTGTTGCCTGAGATTGTCCAGTGAAGTGTGATTTTTCAGATCTTGATTCTTTTCCTTTGCTTGCTTAGTCAGCATGTTAGCAGCCAGAGAGGAAGGAAACGCAGTTCAGTGGATGCTTGGATAAGCTGGAAGCTGAAAGTGAAGCTGGTGTGAAGTAAAAGTTCACATATAGAACCTCAATTTAAAAAAGCAAAAACCTAATAAATGCTGATGATCACTTGGCTCCAAGGTTTGTGATCCCTAGTAAATGTGTGAAATCATGGTTTGGGTTTCATCGTACTCACGTTCTCAGCAGAATAACACAACAACAGAATGAAAATTAGTTTAGACCTAAAACATTAGTTCGTTAATTGATCAGCAACTTGTGCTGGTTCCAAATGTGAGTGTTTTCTTTATTTCTCTGTGATGAATGAAATGCACTCTTGCTCAAACAGAACATTTTAATTTTCAGATGTCTTTGTTTGACACCACACTTCATTGGTTAATTCCTAAAATAATCAGCAGAGTAACTGATAATCATTAGTTGCAGCTCTACTTGTTGTGTATTCAGTATTAGATGAGCAACCAACAGGACAAACACTAGTTCATGTGAAGTATTCGCTCTGTCTGGCTGCTCCCATGTGTCCCTGCCTGCATTTCCTCTGTTTATTTTGTGTTGATTGAACAAAGTTTAACCTTGTTCTCATTAAGTGTGTTTGAAACTTCCAGATACAGACACAGTGTGCTCCAGCTAGTTAAACTGTGTGATGGCGCCATCTGGTGGCGAGGTCTGTGAATTATGTCACAGTCGTTTCAGCTGGACATAATATTACCTTTAGCCCTCAGTAAAAAGAGGAACCTTGAATGAATATCTGCATCTGATTGGATTCTGTAGCAAGAAGAAAACCACAAAAGCTGTAACATCCTAAACCTGATATTTAGAATGAAACTCGATGAGAGCGGAGCAGTGGTGAGGTTCATTCAGTCGGTTCAGACACTTAATAAGCTGTGTGTCTTCTCTCTGCATGATCAGCTGGTTCTGCTACCGAGTCAGGGGCCGAGACCCGAGGCCGTCTGCACTGTGGAAAATGACTGGCGGGCTTAGAAATGAACATCACACTCGGGGTATTTTTCTTGTAGCAGAAACTGAAGTAGGTTGGAGCAGACAAAAACTTTAATTTAGATTTTTTGGAATATCACAGGTGACAAAAAGATGTTGATTCTGATTCAGACCTACTGTCAGAATCTATTTTATACACTAAAGGCTGTAAAATATTTGACTTTATAAGATATAGGAGCAGGAGGTCTTTAAGGAACCTGACTGATAACAACTGACTGTTATCAGCGGCCTCAACGTTAAACTTTGTAAGAAAAATGGAAGGAAACCCAGAAGCAGGTCAAGCCACTAAATAATAATTTATTAATAGATTATTTAGAGCACTTTACAAGCAGGAGGCATAAAGTGCTAAAAAACAAACATCCACACTTTGACTGTCGACTAAGTGATGGTCATTTTTCATTTCGGCATCAGTAGAGGGAGCTACACGTAAATCAACCAGCTGATTAGTGATGCACAGACGGTTGGAGAACTCCTGTGTCTGACCTGTGAAACCTGTTGGTAACCTCTGATCAGTCTGTTGCTTTCCCTCTTTCTTCTCTCCATCTTCCTCACTCCTGAATTTCTCCTCTCATGCTCTCTCTCCATATCTCATCGTGCTGACGTTTCTCTCTTTCACTGTTTATATTCCCTTTTTCTCTTCCTGCTCCCGTCTGACAACAGGCATAACTCCAGATGCCTTGTACTGGTTTAAAAACGTAGCTTCTGCATGACGGACGCCTCGCCTCGCCTCGCCTCAGCCCTTCAGCTTTGCAGTTTTCTTCAGCTCTCGACTCTCCCCCCTCTTTTCTCCTCCACCACCTCTGGGCTCTAGAAGGACTCTCCACGTCGGGTGGAACCAGAGCGATAATGTTACACCCTCCTCTCTGTGGGGGAGACGGCCCATGTGTCTGAATCCAAACTCTTGCTTCCTCCACCCAACTGTGTATATCTGCAGTGGGTGGGGGAGGACTGGGGTGATGCTTCTTTAATCTTGTGCTCCTTCCCTTGTTCTTCCTCCTGTCCTTTAACACTAGCCTCTGTTTCTCTGCTGTCACTCACACTGGCTGTAGACTCATTCCGTAGGTTTCTGACACTAGCAGGCAAACAAAAGGAGAGCCCTGAACTTTAACATGAAAAGTTTCACCTGTTTTCATCACAGCGTGGGTCGGGATAATTATTCTGTTTAAGAGTGAAAATATATGCTGATTTCTAAATGGTTTCATAGCCAGTAGTGTTTAAGTTGCTTCATGTTAGTCCACAGAAACTCCAAAAAATGTAGTTAATCCTTTTCAACACGTGAATTTATTATTGCAAAATGTTTCGCTGACTAAGGATGATCAGTATCATCTTAACATGTGGCCTGTTAAAGTGTGAGCAGTTGTAGTGTGTCTGAAAAGACATGTTTAGTTTGGACTTGTAGGGGACCAGAGCCAAATCTATGAAACTGTAAAGAGAATAAAAAAACACTGAATGGCCTCAAAAGGAAAATCTAAAATTCACAGCATGTTGTAAACAGTATTTACGTGCACGTCCATGTGTTCAGGTGCGTCTCCAGGTATGATATGATCAGAGTTAGAGCTCCTTCCCTCCCCATCGTTTCATCTGTCCTTGATGGTTTATGCATTTTAAATCAACATTAACACCTTAAATAATTAGTGGTAACTGAAACCATCTTCAGCTCATAGAGACTTAACGTGCTGTAAATAACGTGGGCGTCTCGTCAGCATGATCGGGAGCGCCGTCGACTGTAGCTCTGTAGGTTTCTTCCATTAGAGTTTAGTCAGTAGTGGCTCATCTGTGCTGTGTCATCTGTTCACAGTGATATCAGACTAAACTTCAGTGTTGTGTTGTCACATAAAAGGTAATGGGTTTCATGCACAATGGAGTTTCAGGTGGATGTTTAATGAAGCTGCTTCAGTAGAAAGTTTCCCACTAAATGTCAAAACGTGTAGAGAAAGAAGTGAAGCCTAGACATGGTGCATCCAGCCTGTTGACCTCCTGTATAGCTCTGTATATAGATGTAAGGGCAGCGTCTCATTTGTTGGATTTTGGGAACTGAACTGGCCTCCTTGTCTCTCTGTTGGCTCCTGCTCCTAACTGTCTGCATATCCTGTTTATGCATCTTACACTTTCTTAACTTCTAATAAAACCTCAACTCTTGGCTCACCTGAACCTGCGCCTGTGGCCTGTTTGTGTGCTCCCTCTTTTCTGTGTGTGCCTTCTTAACCGATGCGTCTCTTGGTGCTCAGACTGACCGGCTGCCCTGCACATTGAATGGGGTGGAGTCAAAGCAGCTGTTGAAAATTCATGAAACTAACTCCATGTACTACCACGTCCTCGTTAACAGCAAGAACTGACTTTCCTTCAGTCTTCGTTGAATAAATGTTTATAAGGTGTGGACGAGACGTTTCAGGAGATAAAATGCATATTTGTCCCTGAAGGATAAAACATTATCCTCCAGAGCAGTTTGAAAACAGAAGTTGGTACCAAATCATTAGGTCTCTTCATCACTTCCTCATCTTAATTGATCTTTGAAGTGAAATTAGTTAATAAAAATGGAACAAACAACAATTTGGTTTTAGATTTCAGACCGACTACAGTTTCAGTTTCTTTCATAGAGGTTATGAAACAAACTCTACTGTGAAGACGGTTCACTTTGCTCTGATTCACCACAGAGTGGAGCTTTTTGTTGTACAAATAGTTTTAAAGGCAGAAGAATCAGTTTTTGTTTTTAATCAACTGATCATTTCTGCCGCTATTAGTTTGTCCCACATGTATCAACACATATCAGTGTAAATCTCTGCTGGTGAGTAACAAGAATAATAAAAAAGTAGTTGTTGGAGCACATTTACAAAGTGTTGTCATCAGGTGAAACACGTGTTTCTCAGTCCAGATGTCACTCAGTGTTTGACAGATGGAAGGATCCTCGTGTTTGTTCAAGCTTTAAGTTCCCTGTTTAGCATTTATAAGCAGCATATAAACAGTTAATAAATGATTTGTAGCACATTATTGTGTAACATAAGGAATAAATCAACTCAATATTAACAATTGAAAGTGGTATGAAGACGATGTAAGTGTCTTACTGTCTTCTTCTGTATCTGTTCATACAGGAGCATTAGCTTGTGAGAGAGAAACTAGTTGACAATTTCCTTAATACGTACACCATCTTAAAACTTCATTAGTGTGTATTAAACATTTAAAATGTCTATATCCTGCTCATAAATGCTAGGTAGGAGAAATTAGTGTTTCTCTGTGATTACTGCCATCTGTATTTGCAAGTTGAATACGTCAGCCTTGACCTCAAATGAACTGTAGTTTAATTGTACTTAAAAATAAGTAGTGCCGAGGGATTTTAGGATAGTTAACCAGGTTAATACTAGTTTCATATGTTGTAGCTGTCGGTCGCTAATGTGATTTGTTTAAACTCTAAAGGTTAGCTTGGACAGAGACTGATTTTGCAGGACAGGAATGCTGAGGAGACGACGTCTGATTGGGTTCCCACTGTGCTCAGCTTCTTCCTTAGTCCGACTTTACTCAGCCACAGAAACTAGCTGTTCGACTCTGGCCTCTGATTTACAATATCGTTGTTGTGGAGTGTTAGGAAAAAAGTCACTGGCAGCACAGTTTCTAGTCCAGACCATGAACAGTCTGCCTGCTCAAACAGAAAGTCAGTCATTTAGTTCAGGGTCCTTATACAAGGACACAAAAAATAAATAGCCACACAGCCTTGGTCTGTCTGAAGTGTTGTGGCGAACATGAGGCTGGGCTGATTTCCCCCCCCTGGTTCCTGGTTATGTTGAAATAATCAAGGTCAACACTTGGTTAGAAGCGGCCGGTCCGTTTAGGTGCCTGGAACTGGACACACTCAGTAAAGTCTCAGAGCTGTTTATGTTCCTTAGTAGAGCTGTGCTGAAGTTGGAGGTGGTGAAACTGTGCTGGTCACGTGAGTCTCTGATCTCATGTACTGACAGAGGAAGGTGGAATCTGTCTCACACTAACAGGTGCAGCTCCTGTGAGTGTGCAGGGCCTTTTCCAGCTGCTCAGAACAACACACAGGTTCCTGAGTCTGGAGCTTTGCCACACCTGAGTGTGCATCTGCATTTGCATTACGTATGCACACGACAGTTTGCATGAGAAATTGTCCAGCTCTTTATTCACCCCACATACTGTACGTTTCTTTGTGTGTGTGTGTATTGGCTTTTGACCAGTGGTACATGGGGGGGGTACATTTAGAGGACTGTGTGCGGATGAGTGTAACCCTGTGACGTTTCCCATCAGGACAGCTCTGGCTCTCTGAAGAGGAGCGGCTCCTTCAGCAAACTGCGAGCGTCAATCCGTCGCAGCAGCGAGAAACTCGTGCGCAAGCTGACAGGCGGCAGCTCGTCACGAGACAGCGAGCCCAAAAACCCCGGGTAACTACCCCCCTGCCACCTTGACACCTGACTGACCTGCTACAGGTGACTCTCACTTTATGCGGCGGGGGCCTGGAGGATCGAGCCGGGCCTCCAGCTTCAGCTCCGCGGTTGGTGTACTAACCAAAAACTAAAGAAGGGATTCACTCTACTTTGCTGGTGCTGAAGTGGTGTAACTCTAAAGCTGTTTGCACATAAAATGAGCTTTTAACTGGCACATACACACGTTCCTTTTTCCCATATCATTAGTGCACCTTTTTCCATGTTTCCATTTCAGTGGTTATTTGAATTTCTTTCTTTAAATCGGTGACGGGAGCCAAACGCCGTCCACTGCTCCGGGACCTACAGCCGAGTGTTTGGGCCACTGTGAGGAGAACAGGGCTTCCTTGTAAAAGTTCTTAACCTCAGTGAGATTCCTCCCTGGAGAAGGCATAAACATTTTGTAGGGAAGTACACGTAATAGTACACAGAGCTTTGAGTTTATAAATAAAAAGTAGTCATATTTTGAATGTATCATTCAGTAAAAAAGAGATAAAGGTGAAAATGTATTTTGAAGAAGTTAAAGGCATCAGTCTCAGTACGTCGTATTATGAAGTCAGAATATCTTGAGGTAATTTGTGGAGGACAACACTGAAGTGTTTTGACAAATGTTTGGAGAAAAAAATGAAAGTAGTTTTAATATTTGTCTTTAGAAATAAGTTGTAAATCTTTTGTAGAGAAAACAGTCAATATCTCTAATATTTTGAGGAGAAAAGCATTTGAAAAAAGGAAGTATTTAAAGAAGTTTTAATATCTTTAGGAAAGGCTGTAATATTTTGTCTTTTGTAGAGAAAATATTTTCGTTACTTTAACATTTGAAAAAAGATTTTTATTATATTTCAAGGAAATTGTCAATATTTCATGAAAAAGGATTTGATATGAGGAAAAAGTCATAACTAATACAAGATATTTATGTGTTGTGAGTAAAAAGTTGTGAACTTTACACATTTGTCTGACGCAGCGCGACAGTGAAGGGATCGTCTGTGGCTTTAAATACGATCTGAACATGAGCAGCAGCGCGTCGGAGTCAAACACACGACACTTGGTTTGAGATATTTCAGCTTTATTAGTGAATCCTGTGATTCCAGTGGTTTTCCCGACAGCGGCCCAAACACTCGGCTGTCCAGACTAAACCTGAGCAGCACTGACACGTGAAGGCGCCCCTTCCTGTCAGAAGCGGCGCGGTGCTGAGCCCTGCTGATGAAATGGGAAAATCCTGCTTCACTCGTGCTGTGACAGCCGATGTGTAGAAAGCATCTGCGATGGGACACAAGCTTTTGTTTGCTTTGAAATCTCTCTGCCTGTTTCACCTTTTTGTTTTTCTAATAGTTGGATCTATTTATTGCATTGTGTGGTTTTGGACTATTTATTTCACTTGGTTTGAAATATAGTTCAGTTCTGCTCAGCTTAGGTTTTTTATTATTTGGGTCCTCTTTGAATTTTACCAACTTGTCTGCATGTTTTTGTTTTGAATCTTCAGCTGTGTGGGATTTTTGTCTATGAATAAATATTTTCGTTTGAATGTCTTTTTGCATGCCTCGTCTGTGTGCTCACTGGGTTCCAGCGTCTTTACTGTGCGGCACTTGGATATGATGATGATGCCTCTCTGACATCATCAGGACAGCTGATGGGCTCCCAGTAATGTTGAATCACTGCAGAAATGTCCATTTTAACAAGACATTAAGTGCGTTTCTTACAGATACCATGAGAAAAGCAGCAGCAGTGCTGGTCGTAGCTTGAGCTTTAGCTTTAGCTTTAAAATCCACATTGCTGTGTGTGTGTTAAATGAAGATTCCAAGGCAGGTCACTGTGTATATTCATCTCCTCACTACTGATATCCAGTACCTCTGTATTATGGTTGTATTGTACAAGGAGATGGTGCTAAATGGACTAAGGAGTGACTGGCGGTTCTTGTCAGAATGGACGTGCGCTTGAGCGTGCCCTTACTGGAGCATGAATGTTGGTGCATGCATGAACTGTACTGGCATGCAGCCTCCTGCACACACCACTGTACAACTCACTAATAAAAATACTGTTGCTTAGTTCAGTTAAAACAAATCTTGACACCACTTTAATGTGTATAAGTCGTTTTTTCATAGGTTGCCAGGTTGTGAAAAATGTGCAATTAAAATAGAAACTTCTTCCTAGTAAATCAGTTTCGGGGTCACATGTTTCAAGGTTTTGGTTTCCAAAGTGTTTTGCTACTTAATTGAAAAAGGTATAAAAATACTTTTGATCTAGATGTTCAGCAGCACTTTACCAGAAGGTCAGGGGTCAAGTAGTCCATGGAAAGGGTGGAGGAAGGAGCTAAAAAGGCAAATGCTGCTTCCCATATATGTGAGTGTTGCTGTTCCTCAACTGAGGCGGCTGCTGGAGGAACCCCGACTGTTTCACGTCTCCAGAAACATGTTTCCTCAATTCCTTGTCTCATTTTTCCACACATCTTATGTGGGCGAGACTAAGATGCAAGGAAAAGAAACAGGAGTGCTTCTAAATATGGAAGAGGATCAGTGAGAGTAGAGGATGCCGAGGATAGAGTTAGGTGGAAACAGATGATTCGCTGTGGCGACCCCTAACGGGATCGGCCGAAAGAAGAAGAAGAAGATCAAGGCCGCTGTAAAAGATTTGACTTCAGAGTCGACTCGGATTCTCTTCCGTATATGAGAGACTTCAGAATCCTTGATCCTCACTTTGACATGTCCTTCAGGACCAGAAAGACTTCCAGGTTGAATAAGAGAAGCAGGATTAACCCAAAAACAAACTGTGGTACAGGAGGAACATAAACACCTGTCAGAGAGATTTTACACAACCTGGCAACCCAAAATCATTTACCTACATTTCCATTGCTTAAACTCGACACATCACACGGGGTGGCGCCGTTAGTTTATATTTAACCTTTTAAATTTCATAAAGTTTACATGTCAAACATTTGTGTGAAACTAACGTGTGTGATATCACGGATGTCATTAACCAATACGTACGTACATCCATCCATTCATCCTCACACCTGCCTCTCCACCCCACAACCCTGCCTCCCTACCACCTCCCTGCATGTCACTGGCCTGGGTGCAGCTTGAAGCGAGCCAGCTCTCTGGGGGTTCTTAACGTGGTGGACAAGGCTGCGGGCGACCTCTACCAAGTAAGGAGCCTGAACCTGACTCTCTCTTTAACCTGCTGGTGATGGGGCCATAATGTCCTGTAATGGAAAGGTCAAAGTTGAATCACTGAAAGAGCCCCCAGCATGCTTCAGTAAAAATATGTTGATGACTAGATTGAACTTTTTCATTGAGCTTTATTTACCTTCAGCAGAAAACTGAGTAACTGTTACATCAGCAAACTGTCAAATCAACAGCATATTTATTTCAGTTTTTATAATCATTTATTGTTTGACTAAAAATGCTAGATGTTCTCATTTCAGCTTCTCAAGGTGACGGTGACCTTTATTGTTATATGGCTTTGTAAAGTGAACATGTGAGGGATTGTTAGGCAGATGGCACAACTCTGAGAAACGGGGTGTTTGTCAGTTTTATAGACTACCTATAAAATTAAGAAATCTATCAGGCAATGAAACAGTTTTACAGTGAATGATTACTCCAAAATACATGGACAGTGTAAGTTCCAGATCTCTGCAGATAGAATACTAAAAGTCAGTTCACACTGCTCATTAATGATGAAAGGCATGACACTAAATAAAATACTAAAACTCATTAATGATGAAAGGCATGACACTAGTGACTCAGACTAACTTCACTCTGTCATTACTGGAACTAATCAGCACTAATTATTAACAGTGAGAATGTTTTTACGTATTTCACACTTTAAACATGTATCGTTGTCTAATACCGACACAACCGAGTGTTTAAAGCCCCTGAAAACTTGGTTTTACCCCTGAAATACTTAAAACGTGAAGTATTTGTGGTTACACAGTGAGATAAGTGATTTGTGCAGACACATCCTACATATGATGCTAAATCCATTACTGAGGTGAAAACCTCGTTTCCAGCTGAGTTTGCTGTAAGAATGTTGTAAAAGGATCCTTACATACATTTAATAGCTACAAACATGACGTACACTCCCTGAGCACTTTATTAGGTACACCTGTACAGGTGAATGACATCCAGCTGTAACTTCTGTGTTTATGAAGCTCGTAATGTTTCAGTTTTTGGAAAATGTATATATGGGTTATTTTTGAGGTCATAGTTAAAGATGGTGATGTGTCCCTAATATTCTGACACCCCCCATGTATGTAAATGGGAAGGACAAAAGTACAGAGACTGTTGGTTACTTCTTGACTTTTAATTTCATTTCGTCTCACTAAATTTTCTGCAGGAACAAAATAATCGTCTGAGAAAAAGTCGAGACCTGAGCGCCAGCCACATGGACCTGGCGCATTGAAGGTGTTCGAGTGCGAGAAGATGAAGACGGAGGCTAAAAGGTCCCAACAGACGGCAGGGGCCCCTCAGTGTAAATAGCTGTTTGTGCACAGGTTGTGATCTTTCATTGCACTTTGAAAGGTTTGTGGTGTTTCTGTGCTTCTGTTATGTGAACACACGCTGAGCTGCTTGGGTGTTTTGACTTGTAAACCTTTTCTGCCACTATGATGTACTGTTGGTGAGTGTGTGCTCGTGGGGGGCGACGGCCTCTCACAGCCGTCCCTGTTCATATTTTATGCTGTCGCTTGAACGAAGGCAGCTGCAGAGTGAAGGTTTAGTTTCACAAACATTTCTAATAGAGGCAAAACAAAATGATCTCACTGGTCCAGTTAGAGAAAGCAAAGAGCTCAGCTTCACTAATGGACAGACCTGACTGGCAAAGAACGAGCTTGTTGTTTTGGTTAAAAGCCTAATCCTTTACAAACCTTAAGTTAAAGTGCTCAGCCATCACTGAAGCAACGCTTTGTTTGAGGACGGACTGTTTTGAGTCATGATTGAAAAAAGAAGAAATCTACAGACTGTGACAAACAAAATGAACAGCCTTAATCAATGAGTGGTCTCCTCCAGGAGGACAGAGTCCCCCCCCATCCACAGGACACCAGGGGTCCCTGACTGGTCTGATGAGGAGAACCATAATGTTGTTAACCAGATGCTGTGGCCTTCCCAGTCACCAGGGCTCAGCCCAGTTGAACAGCTATGGAGGATGTTGGAGCAACATGTTAGACACAGTTTGTACTTCAACTTTCCTAATGACACTTTAGACGGTTCACCTTTATAAACTAAAAGTCATTTGGTCGAGATTAGTGTTAAAATTCAAAACTGGCGTTGAAGCTCCCAAGTTGGGATCTGAGTGACGTCCAACAGTCTGAGCTTCCACGATCAGATGTACCCAAAGAACCCTAAAGACAAGTCCTTATACTTAGTCAGTCGTCTCTTTGCTGCTGCAGGTCTGAAACTAGCTCAGCCCACAATGAGAACAGTTCTGCCTCTGAGCAATGTTTGACTAAAACTGTCACTTCTGCAGAAAACTTGTCCAGTGATGACGTCTTTCCGTAGGCAGATGTGGACGATAGCTCAGCTCTGGTTCGCTCTGCAGATTTCCAATGTAGGTTCCGAACTGGGTTTTTCATTCTTTCGGCTTCAGAGCAAACTTACGGCATTTACACAATTTTTTTCAGTAGAAAAACTCTCACAAATCAACAGATGTTCGACAACTTTTGGACCACAAAAACTGAAACTTGCAGATGGTATTTTCTGCAATTAGTAAAAACACTTTGACCAAAACGTTGGAAACCTGCTGAGGGAACCCGCATCTCAAATGCTTCTTAGGATCTGATCCCCTGAAAAGATCCATCCTATGTTGGTTGTAGATTTAGTTTCTGATGTATGAAGTTCTATGTTTACATTTGATGTTTTGTAAATTATATTTGTTTCTTGCAGCTTGCGAAGAGCAGCACGGTCTCCTGAAGCACAAAGTGCTTCAGAATAAAAAAGCTGGATCGTTGAATTTATTGGCACATGACGGAGGCCGACTCAGGATGGAGGCTGTAGTTTCACACACTGACTCAAAATTAATAATAACACTCCGCACTTTCACACGATATGGCAGGAGAAATGTTACAACCTTGTGCACATCCAGGCATGGTAGTGTTTATTCAAGACAACACTTTACCACGTGAGTAAAGCTGAACAAATCCAACCAAAAACAACAAATGGTGAATTATTTAAAAAACGTTATGCAAGAATTACAGTATTACTGAGCAGAAAAGAAATGTTGCAACTGTAAAATATATATATATATGTGTATGTATTTGCTATTACCAAAATAAAGGGAGGGGGCTTTCTTCTATATAGCTGGTTATATATAGTTGAATAAATAGATTTTACATTTTTCCATTGATTCACTTTGAACTTAGAACATGTGTGTTATTTAAAACTGGAATTATTTAAATTATATTAACGCATTAGAACAAACCCTGACAACAGACTACAAACGCACTTTTAAATGTGGAAGAACTCATTATAATGTAATAACTTTGTTTTTGTCAAAAGATTTTGAGGGTTCGAATTCTGAGAGTCTTTCTAGGGTTTGGTTAGAAGTTGATCTTTGTAAAAACATTGTACAACATTTATCATATTTACTGGTCACAAACGTTAAGGTTCAGTTGCTTCAGTTCCAGTTTTCTGTGCTGGAGTTTTCTGGACTCAGCCTGAAACAGAACCTGTGTCCATCTGTAAACATTCTCAAAAGCTTCTTTGGACTGAAGTTTTTGCTGCTTTAATCACTTCAACTCATTTTCTAGCTCATGCTATAAAAGTGGAAGAGGCTTTAGTTTTGAAGGATTTTCTCAGAACAAACCCGTCATTTTGCTCTGGACTGACTTGGTCCTGATCAAACTGGGTTCCGTCACTGAGGCATGTCCGTTATCATCAGTTATTTTCTTTTGGAGTTGGTTTTTCCTGCAGAAGTTTCACAAACTCTTAGTTTTTGGCTACGATGCAAGCTTGTGTTGGAAAAACATTTTACATCTGGTTAAAATATGTAAATCTGGTGAGAATTCATTAACGCCCTCTAGAACAATAAAGATCGTACTGTTTGAAGACTTTCATTCTAAAATGCTGCTGTAGACTGTTTCCCAAGAGCACGATCTGTGGACATTTCCCAAATAATTAGAACAACGATGAAGCCCTGAAAAATATTGATAACTATAAAAATAATCATTTTTTCCTTTTCTGTCAGTAATGATTTAGTCAAATTTGTAGTGATATTTTTATGTCAAATATTGTATTTTGGAATTTTTCTCTTCATGATGATTTTGTTTTACAGATCAGAGTCAAATGTGTTCTTGTTGACTGTTGATCGGTCTGCTTGTTTTTCTTTATTGTTTTAAAGTAGAAGCTCCATAAAGTAACAAGGCACATGAGAATATCTAGTGGTTTTGATGAACTGGACAACAACTGGAGTGATATAAACACAGTAGTTGAAATTAAATAAGGTATTTCAGATATTATCGAGATGCTAAAGAGCAAAAATACTTTGACCAGAAGTTGATCTTCCTCATAACAGCAAATAAAGTTGATGTACTTCCTAAATTTTTAGCAAAATGTAGAAAGTTGACCTTTGCTAAATTGTAATCAATCAGTCAATCGTGCCTGAGTATCACATTAGTCCTCCATACATTTGTGAATGCAAATGACTTGAGTTACTCTGTATCAGTGGTCAGTGGGAACTGAAGCCACACTGATAGACAAGCTGATTAAATCTAATTAGAATAAATATGTAATATTCCATTGAATGTTTTAGTAATATAGGCTGCAGTTATAATGTTTTGGTCATACAACTCTGAGGACTAAGTTATGTTCCCCAACAAAGCTTTGGGAAATCATACAAGATCTTTTTCAGTGTTTAGGGCTGTAGGATACTTTTATTGTTAATTATTGTTTTGATTATTTCCTCATTTGGCCAAAAAATGGCCAAGTTGGCATCATCAGTTGTCTTGTTTTGTCTGATGAAGTTAAAAATGTTCAATTTACAGAAGAAAAGAACATGTATCTCTGCCTTAAACAGCAGGTGAACTATTGTTTTCCTTTCCCACTGGAAGTTTTACCAGCAGGTGCATCAGCAGGTTTGCCTGTGCATTAACTCTATACCAAAAGATGAGAACATCCAGTGATACTATTGTTTTCCTTTTTACCACTGGAAGTTTTACCAGCACCATTTTGGGGGAAAACAAACACATGAACTTGATTTTTCTAAACAAACCTTGCAGCCTGTTGCATTGGTAGAAAAGCAGGCTTAAAAGAATCTGCCGGTTACCATCCTCTTTGTGCAGCGCTCCACAACTCTGAGCCTTTACAGTGCCCTGGTGGAAAGTTTACAACTTTTGAATGTCAGGCTTCACATGTTCCTCTTATTTTGGTGTGTAACATGAAGTTGTTTGAAGACATTGTGTTTCTGCAAGCAGTGTAGAGCTCTGCCCTCTGTGTTTAATATGAAACACAACCGTCCTCACAATAACTCATTTATGGAGTAAATGCATGTTCATGGATGAGACTGCTGCTGCCCCACATGTGCTGGTAGCAAAGAGGAGGAGCAAAGCATTGGCATACAAAGGAGAAAGTGTGAAAAAGTAGAAATAATGGGCCCCGAAGATTCAGCAGATCTAAGTGCACTGTAATTATGGAGGGTTTGTCTGCAGACTAAAATGCTATTCCACCTGCTTTTTACATGAGCACTAGTGATGTTTGTTCAGCTAACTATCATACAGCTTAATTGTATTTGAAGAATAAAATGGTCAAAGTTTTGTCTTTTCTACTGTGGTTTTTAAGATGTTTATGGTTGAAGAAAACTAAGACATTTTACTCAGTTTAGTAAGAACAATATTTAGTGAAGTCAACTTTTGAAGTAGCAGAAAATTGGAATATTTAAGTGAAGCACAAATATCTTAAAATTGTACTCAAGTACAGTACTTGAGTAAGTGAAATTACTTTCCACCACTGCTGATGTTTACTCTTTTACTAAAGTAACATTTTGACTGCGGGACTTGTGATGTAGTAATTAGGCTGCTTCTTCCACCAGTGTGAGCAGATAATAAACCAACAAAATGCTATGACTATTTTTTGTGGCATCAGAGTACATTTTAAAATAAGGGCTTATTGAAGAGGAACCAAATGAATTCTCTCCGTCGTGTCCCTCCAGCAGTACGTGTATTTTCGGGTGCGGTTGTAAAAGTCTAAACATTCCACTTTGCCCGACGCAACACGTGATATCAAATCTATGGTGTGATTGGTTCACCAGGCTGCCAATCATCCAGGGGGGTAGTGTTCACACGGGAGTACATGGTGGAAAGAATCTGTACGGAGCAGAGGAGAAAGTGCTGCGGAGTGAAAATGTCTTCAGTGCCTGAGGGAAAGAAACTGGTCCGGAGCCTCAGTGGACTTCGCATGGTGCCAGAAAACGGCGCCTTTAACAGCCCTTTCTCCCTGGACGAACCGCAGTGGGTCCCGGATAAAGAGGTGAGGCAAGCGGGGGCATTTATTTGACAGCGAGAATCTATCGGAGATACGGATGAGAGAAGCTAGCTAAGATATTAAACATAGGGTATCCGGTTGGGATTTTCAAGATACAACAGCTTTTTTTTTTTTTTTTAAACAAACGTTTTAGGATGCTGAAGGTTGCTTCTCGTTCAGCAGTTTGGAGAACAATTAAGAAAACGTTTATAAAAGGACGTCCAAATGTGCGCGTAGTCGTAGATTTTTGGGAAACTTTTAGTTTATTGTACTTAATAAAATAAAAGTTCCACAGCATCAGACATATGCTTTTATTTTTAAAGTCAAACTGTTTCACGTCCGGTGTTAACTGTGGTGAACTTGACGTAGCTGACCAGCGCAGTTGGACCCCGAACTGGGCGTTGCAGGCGCTCGCGGTCAATCTGGCAGCTCCGGAGCGTGTCCGATAACCAGCTAGTTATTCAAAGAGACTAGCTGTCACGCGCAGTTGTGATCTTTATCTTAACAAGTGGTCGTTAAAGTGACAGTGCATGTGTTGTTGTGCGTATTAGCTGCGTCCTCACCTAGCTAGCTCGAGCGCTGCTATGCTAGCTCTCCATGCCATGGGAGTGAGTGTGAGCGTGCACAGTCAGTAGTTCACTGTCCGTGTGAATGCCCTGTTGTTGTCAGTGCTGTAAAACTACAGCAGGAGACAAACACCAACTGTCTGCTGAAGCGCTTGTAGCTCTGCCAGGTCACAGAGCCAAAGTTAATCATTTATCATGTGGGTTCCGAGTTCAGGAGATCTGCAAACACTATGTGAGAGGAAAAGCCTTGAATATGAGGGCCAAGGTAATTATAGGTGTTTAAAAGTCTTTTAAAAGAACAGAATTTATTTTAATTCACCAGAGACGCTCCTGTCTACTGGGAAAGGGTGCAGAACATCTGGATCCTTTTCACTCACAAAACATATTTGGGCAGTTTAATTCCACTCCTCCTCCTACATTATGTTTGCATTACATTTACAGTTGTAAGTAATTTGATGCTCCATTTATCACAATCTTTAACTGTGTTCATCTAACACCATATTGATTATCACAGTTGTTGAACAAATCAACCAGACACTTGTAAAAGTTAGTTTTAATTTAGCAGCTTACTTGGTGTCAGGCGAGCTAAAAGAGCAGGCATTGTGAAATAGTTTGAGCTGCTGTGGTCTCATCCAGCTGCTTCTGAATCCGCCCAGCTCAGCATATTGTGTAACATCCTGTTTTTCCTCTCTCCCTGTCTTTCAGTGCCCCAGATGTATGCAGTGCGACACCAAGTTCGACTTCATAAGAAGAAAGGTCTGTTTTGTCTTGCAACATGACCGTGACAGCAAATCACAGCTTTGACTCTGAAAACAACACGAGGAACATGTTATGTTGTTTATATTTTGAAACCTGAGAAGATTTTTTTTTCCACTTTATTTTTATTTTGGCCTGAAAACACAGTGACAGCTCCTGTGATGTTTCTTTCCAATGACTACCTTCATAATAACGGGTCTCTGGTTCTGCTCGCTTGTGGGCACATGTTCTTCAGAATCCACTGTCTGTTTATAGGAACCTTAAACAGTAGCTGGTGTCTTCAAAACTCACAACCCACATTATTTATCATGCATATCTGCTGTGTAGAACAAATAAAAAGGCTAAATGACAGGTGGAGTCGCTCAGTAAACAGCCTTTGTACTGTTGATGTCACTCAGTTATTGCTCACTTCATTTATTTTGAAGTTTTAATACAACAGTTTTTGTTTTTCTGCATTTAATGCAGATTCAAAAATCTAATTAATCCACTAGATGTGAGATGGGTTATATTATTTTTGACCAACAGATGGAATATTTTCCTGTCCTTTTAAGAAAGTGCCCAGTGACCTCAGTAGATCTGCACTGTGGGGATAAGTGTCAGCGACTTTGTGTGTCAGCTCAGCTCACACTGCCGCACTTCCTGTCAGTTCGCTCAGATTCCAGCAGAAACTATGAGCAAGCTGTACAGACGGGACTCGCTGACGAAACTTAGGGGTCACAAATTCTCTGTACCCCCAAACAGACAAACTGACTGTAACTCGTTGTTTTCTGCAGCACCACTGTCGGCGCTGCGGCCGGTGTTTCTGTGATAAATGCTGCAGTAAGAAGGTGGCGCTGCATCGCATGTGTTTCGTTGACCCGGTGCGACAGTGCGCCGAGTGCAGCCTGGTGTCGCAGAAAGAGATGGAGTTCTATGACAAGCAGCTCAAAGTGCTCCTGGGAGGTGAGAGGTTGGTTCATTGTCTTTAACTGTGTAGCAGCTTCACTCAGACTAAAGAAACATAAGGGCTTTTAGAATGTTTAGAATAACTAGAGTGTTTGTGCACGAGCCATGCTGTTGTCCATCACACCCAACAGGAAGCACAAATATGATCAAAATCATTTCTGAAATAATATTTGAAAGTGTCCTGCTCTGCTGTTGCTGAGCATGGGTCAGTGTGTAGCTATAAATATGTAGCAGCTCTTAATAGAAAATCCATCAGAGCTGCAGGGCCTGTGACATAAAACCTGATGAGCAGCACAAAATGGAAATGCAAAGCAGTAGTCTGTGATGGTTTCATATAAATATTAGTGTTTTCTGACACTTTCTGTGTGGAAAATCTGGAAAACTGTGAACAGTTTCTTGTGGTTTCACTGCTGGTGAAGAATAACGCTGCAGATATTCTGTATTTTTATTCTCGACAGAAACATGTTTGCAGAGTTAATGTAACTGTTCCAGGCCTTTCTGCTCATTACGCATTTTCTGTTTCAGGAGGCACCTTTGTCGTCACCCTGGGGACGTCTGAGAAGTCTGAAACCATGACGTGTCGCCTCTCCAACAACCACAGGTGAGCGCTGTCAAATCTGCGTTGTCCTTACTAAAGGGTCAGTTCACCCAAATTGCAATATGTTCTCTCTTGTAGCTCCTGGTGTCTGAGCAGACTGTTAGTTTCAGGTTTATGTTTTGAGATATCTGCCTCCACCAAATAAACACAATACAGCTGAAGGGCTTTTTCTTGGAGAACGTAGCAGCAGCATCTCCTTCCAGAAACAGACCTCAGTGTGAGCAGTCTTCACAGGGACCCTGTTCAGAAGAAAGGGCCGTGTCGCACAGACGGTAGCGCTTACATTGGGCTGGAGGCAGAAACGGGTCTCCCACAACCTCAGTGACACTGAACCTGCTGTACCTGCGTAGCTGGGTACCACAAGGGAATAGATGAAACATGTTTCTTTTGTCATTCGAGTGAATTTGCCTCTGATAACTTACATTCAACACATTACATTCATCGTATTTAAGGGTATAAAAACAGCAACATGGTGTCTCCGTTTTCCTCCACTGAACAGTTTAGTTTTCTGGGTTTTACTAAGTGTCGGAGTCTCACAGGGAAACTAGTGCTGCTGTAGACTTTTAGTCAGGTCTTCTCTCTCATTTTACTGTCATTATGAGTGAGGAAGTGAAACTGAGGAAATGTTTCAAGCACATTCCTATATCATGTGTTAGGGTACAAGATGTTGGATATGTCCAGAACCTAAGACACATTTCAGAAGATGGGTTTACTGGTCCTTCGTATAGTGACAAATCCATGTCAGACTGGTTTCATTTGATGTGATTTGTCATCTTCTTTCGGACCCAAACATCAGGTACCTGTTCCTTGACGGTGAAAGTCACTTCGAGGTGGAGCTGTCTCGGATCTCCAGCATGCAGATTTTGACAGACGGGGCGAGTCCTGGAGGTGAGACGCTGTGTAGAGTTGGACAGATGCGGGTGTTAAGGGCAGCACACACCGGCAGCGTTGTGTCGCATAGCATTGTCACATGATGTCTGTAGCACGCACCGTGAGCAGTGTGAATTCAGTTTGATACCATAGAAATGGGTGAGTAGTTCAGCCTTCCTCATTTTTGGCAGTAAGATCATATTTTATGTTCAACATAAATAATCATTTGAGCAGAGAGCTCATGTCAACAGATGTCTCTAGCTGTGGCTCTTTATGCCTCCGTGCCTGTGATTTTCATGATTGTGAAATCTCAGGAACGCCTTGAGGGAATTTCTTTAGGTTTGGCTCAAAAGTCCATCTGGAGTCAAGGATGAACTGATTAGATTTTGGTGGTCAGAGGTCACTGTGTCCGTGAAGCATGATTTGGACTATTGTGCACTATGTTGAGTGGCTTTTTTCCTGTGGACCAGCACAGCTGCACCACTGTGCTGGAGGTTCTGGTCTCTCTGGTTCTGCTGGTGACATGGATCCACTAACCAGCTGATGTTTTCTCCTGACTGACACTAAAAGCTGTTTTTCTGAACTACCACTAACAAACGGTTTCTCCTGTGCTGCCTCGCCTCTGGTGGCTCCTCTCCTCCGGGCTCAGAGAATGACATTCACACTTACACCAGCCTGTTGGACAGTCACTATGTCTCTGAAGGTTAGCTTTACTTCACTACTCCTTGTCAGGCTGCTTTCATTCTCACTGTGCACGTCTTCATGCGTTTCCTGCATAATGGCAAAAAACATCTCACCACAAACTTCCCATCAGATTTTAGTGTTTGACTTGTGTCTGCTGCTCCCGATTTACTTTCATTTTATTTTGATGTCGCTTTTTCTTTTTCTGTTCTCTGAACTTCCAGTACACTTTTATTTTTATTCCTCTGGCATCTCCTGTTTATTACATCTGTGTGTTTGTGCATGGATTCATCGTTTTCAGGGATGGTTACTGACACTGCCATGTTCAGCTGAATAGAAAAGCATGAAGGTGATCTCATGAGAAAACGCTCTTTGTGTCTTGGCATTTTAATTGTTTTAGACATAAAAATGTCAGGAAAACGTTTCTCTAAGCACAAAGTGACGTATTCAGACATTCAAAGCCCAAAAATATTCAGTCTGATTTCATTTAAAACATGTTTAAGGAGGAGAAAAGCAATTTTTGTTCCATTTTAGTATAAAATATTTTAACAATGAATTGATTCTCAAAATATTTGCAGATTATTTTTCTTTCAATCAACTGATCCATTAACTAATTACTGCAGCTCTAGAGTTACTGTTATTTGAAAGTATAGTCCATCATTCTTGCTTTTTTAATTAAGAGGTATGTGTGTGTATGCATGCATGTGCAGGAGCGACGTCACGGGCCAGTGGCATGCTGCTCCACTACAAGCCGATGGGCTCTCAGGACACCCAGCAGCTCCGCGTGGAGGCAGCAGACGACAAGAAGGCGGCCTCATTATGGTTGGCTGCCATGCACAAGGTGCAATAAACAACACATACATGCTCGTAGTCTGGGTTCATCCCAAGTCTCCGTGTTTCCCTCCTCTGCGTCTTCTCCTGAATTGAGGAAATATTTTTTCCCCTTCAATCTGAAGCATCCACTCACCAATTTCTGATAAAGGAGCATAACGGTCCATAGAAGACTTCTGCGAAGGATGCTCTCATGTATCCTCGCTCATGTTTCCTCCAGCAGCCTCCTCGACCCTCACAGCAAGAATAAGGGTTGAGGAGTGAGGAACAGTTGTATAAGAGACATGGGATGATCCCTGTCACTGCACTGATGTTGTGTACTTTATTACTGTGTCATGGTCATAGGCCTGCCCGGCCCACGTGGACTTGGAAAAACACCGCTACAAAAAAATCTACTGCGACACCGGTCATGTGTTTGTCCAACATGAACCTAACGTCTTACATTAGAGTGCAAACAAAGAGCTTTGCCTCCTGTCCGAGGCTCGGCAGGTGACATCAGTCACAGAAGGTTTAACTTCTTATCATGACATTTGTCCTGGTAACTGGAGTCTAAGAATGGAAGAGCTCTTATTCAGTGTTTAGTTTCTGGGTTTGTTTTCTGTCGTGTATTGACGTTGTGCGAGTGTTGTTCCTTCCTCGCACACCAAACACATTGTCGACAGGTGGTTTTACATCTGACGGCTGCACTCAGCTCACTTCACATCTTTGTTGTTCCACTATAGGATTTCTTTTTTTGCAGCATCACAACAAAGACCAACTGAGACATGTTAAAAAAAAAAAACATGACAAGTGTTACGATGCACACAATTTGTAATAAATGACAGGGATTGATAAAGATGTGCAGGAGGAACCAGGAGGCACTTTATTGTGCATTTGAAGAGCTCTAACTGCACATTAAAGAGGAAAACCTCTTGTGTATTCTCACCCTGCATTAATGTCCGTGTTCCCCACAGGCGGCCAAGCTGCTGTATGAAGCTCGGGACCAGTGAGGTGCAGGCGCTTTGCAGGACTCACCCCCAGGCAGCACACACCCAAGTGTTTTGGACCCCGTCTCGTTTGGGTCTGATATCTTTTGGATTATATTAACGCCAGTTCTGATTCAGCTTACCTGTCTGATTCCTCTTCACTTCTTCAGACCTGTTCTTACCATGGTCATTTTTACAAGAAAGAGATGTTTATAGAAACAATTTATTACCTCTGTAACAGGCACTTCGACACCATGTTTACCACAGCTGTACATCGCTCAGAGAGTTCTTTAATCCTCTTAGAGTTGATGCATAAATCACGGTGTGCAGCATTAATGTTTCCACACAGAACTGTAACAAACTCAGCAGCGACACAGCAGGAAACAGCTTTCCAACACTAGTTAGTGTGCATTGGTTTAGGGAGGCTTTGACATTTACTCTTCTTTTATTTTCTATATAATGTGACGTTGTACGTTTTGTAGCTTCAGACAGAGGCACGGCTGTTTTATGAAGACACAGTAACTTTATATGCTGAAGTTCAGTTTCCCTTCTATTAGTGGTGAGACACCTTCTGGATGTAGAGACGTTTTTATTTGCTGACTCTGCTTCCACTGAGGGTCTCTCTCACACAGAACCCAGCTGTTCCAGAGAGAGCGTGGTCTCAGCTAGGCTGAAGGTCAGACCCACCCTGAAACCCTTTAGACAAACAGCTGTGTCTGGTGAACTTTGCATTTCAGGTTGTTTAATCACCCAGATAACAGAGATGTTGGCTTCTGTGGAGACTGAGGGCAGGAGAGGGCTCAGCACAAGCACATGGAATAGAAGTTTGCCACTTCATGTGGTAACAGATGCTTTCGTATGACAACCAGTGTGAACACAGCTGGTGTCAGGAGCTTGAGCTGTTTACGACAATACTAATCCCCCTATTTAGTGTTTATCAGCAGCGTATAAATGTTTAATAAATTGTTTATAACACGTGTAGTATAAACAGATATAAGTGTGGATTCATGTCTCCTGTTCGTGGATAAACTGATGATGAATGTAG
>NW_018128482.1:0-1200 GCF_001952655.1 Monopterus albus
GTAAGAAAACCACAGATTAAATGTTGGTCATTCAAAAACAATCTATGGCAGACACAGAGCGACTCTTCTGCAAAGACTACAGGATGTATAACTGAAGAACATCCTGTGATTAAAATTCTACATGTGATGAAAAAAGCTGGAACACACAGAATAACATCACTATACTGTACAGCACAACATTAATTGGCAGATAGAAGACAGCAATAATCTTTATCTGGTTTTTGTTTCTTTGTTTTGTTGTTGTTGTCCAGACTGAATGGTTTTCACTTGAGTGACTCAGAACTATCAAACTTCATTTGACCTTCACAGAAAAGATCATGCGTCTCCAAAGTTTCTCTCTGCAGTACGTTGGCCTCACAGGAGTTAGGCTGCAGTATCTCAAGTGTAACAATGAGTTTAACAGATTTTCTAAACCAGGGATAGAAAAAGGCGTAGATCACAGGGTTTAGACAGGAGTTAAGATATATCAGGTAACAAATAAAAGTGTTAATCAATGAACCAATCGTGAAGTCATAGCCAGAGAAAGCAATGCAATAAGATGGACAGTAACACATGAAAAACACAGCAACAAGGACACCAAGAGTCCTGGCTGCTTTCATCTCTAAATTCTTAGCAGTTACAGTCACTGAACGCTGCTGTGTGACAGCTGCAATGTGGGAGCGCATGGCACGGGCCTGAGACACAGCCACCACAAATACTCTCATATACTGAATGTTGATGGCATTAATGGGAAGGATAAACATTATGATTATGTCAACATCTGTGTTTATGTTAATCACACATTCTCCATAGCAAGATTTATACCTGCCTGGTTGTTTCAGGTTTTCATAAAACATCATAAAGCTGTAGAAAACAGAGCAAATCCAACACACGAGAACAAAGATTTGAACTCTCTTTTGAGTGATTTTGGTGGGGTAGCGTAGAGGTTCACAGCCACATAACGGTCGACTGATATGAGAACCATGTTTACTACTGAAGCAGAGACAGTGATAAAAGGAATGAAACTAAACAGAACACACACCAGGGGCCTATTTCAAGAAGGCGGTTTTGTCGAAACTCAGAGTTTGTTAACCCCGAAATGAGGGCAACTCTGAGTTTTCGGTTTCAGAAACGGAGGTAACTTAAACCCGTGAAGCGGGGTAAGTTAAACCCGTTTCACAAAGAGAGGTAATCTAAACTCAGAGTCAGTTACTATGGCAA
>NW_018128482.1:1712-9551 GCF_001952655.1 Monopterus albus
AGCTGGAACACACAGAATAACATCACTATACTGTACAGCACAACATTAATTGGCAGATAGAAGACAGCAATAATCTTTTTCTGGTTTTTGTTTCTTTGTTTTGTTGTTGTTGTCCAGACTGAATGGTTTTCACTTGAGTGACTCAGAACTATCAAACTTCATTTGACCTTCACAGAAAAGGTCATGTGTCTCAAAAGGTTCTCTCTACAGTACGTTGGCCTCACAGGAGTTAGACTGCAGTATCTCAAGTGTAACAATGAGTTTAACAGATTTTCTAAACCAGGGGAAAAAAAAAAAAAAGGCATAGATCACAGGGTTTAGACAGGAGTTAAAATACACTAATGAAAGCATAAAAATATTAGTCAAGGAACTCATGTTACTGTCATATCCAGAGAGAGTGACACAATAAAATGGACAGTAACACATGAGAAACACAGCAACAAGGACACCAAGAGTCCTGGCTGCTTTCATCTCTGATTTCTTAGCAGTTACAATCACTGAACGCTGCAGTGTGACAGCTGCAATGTGGGAACGCATGGCACGAGCCTGAGACACAGCCACCACAAACACTCTCATATACAGAATGATGATGGCAGTAATGAGAAGGATAAACATTAAACATTATGTCAACATCTATGTTGACGATGTGAATTCTCTTTTGAGTGATTTTTTTGGGGTAGCGTAGAGGGTCACAGATAGCCACATAACGGTTGACTGATATGAGAACCATGTTTACTACTGGAGCAGAGACATGAATCAGATAAAAGGAATGAAACTAAACAGAACACACACCAGGTCACCCAGGAACCAGCAGGGTTCTGCTGCAGTTGCTGCAGTAGAGTGCACGGATGAGGTCAAGTGTTTGTTAAGACCCGAGGTGTTTCAGATTATTAAACTGACTTTGGTGGAAATCATTATAGTGGTGATCGCATATATTAGCATTGTGCAGCAGGTGTGCTACACAGCCTGAATGGTTGATGTAGTCTAAGCACAGCTTTTCAAAACCTGTACCAAACTGATACTGATAGAGAATATTACAATTATACAAAGACTGTAGGGTCCAAAGTATATACCAACTGTTGTGGAAATCCTGCACCTGGAAGGATTTGCCCCCCATCCTAATTGTGTTTGGGGTGCTGTCACCATCGATTGTGTCAAAACTCAGTCGTGGTGAGAATGTAAACATAAATTCTATTTGGGGTGGTTTGTTTAGATTCTCATTGAGCATAAAGACATTTCTGTAATTCTAGAGTTGTTGGCCATGTGATTTCCATACCACACACCTGAAGTGTATTATGATACCATCTGTTGGTGCTGCATCAACATTGCATGCTTGAGTCGGTTTTCTGAACCATGATGTGATTATAACATCTGGTGATGTGAAATAAACACCATTGGGACATGCTGAATACCTGATAATGCCCTTCGGCATAATCAATACCCCTGCCATCTTCCAAGCCCTTATCAACAACGTGCTAAGAGATTTCTTGAACCAGATTGTGTTTGTGTATTTAGACCACATTTTGATCTACTCCCGAACTCAGACTGAGCACATTCAGCCATCCACCAGGTCCTCCATTGCCTCCTGGACTACTGTCTGTATGTAAAATCTGAGAAGTGTGAGTTCCATGCCAGCACAGTCACCTTCCTGGGGTGGCAGAATCAGGGCTGACCCAGAGAAAGTGTAGGTTTCCGATATACTTCCACCTTCAGGCTTCTGTCCCCTCCCAAGTGGACTGCACAATCCAGAAAGGCCAGACAGTCATCTCTGCATCCTCACGAGTGAACTTGATGTTGTCATCCACAGATTTGATATGCTTGGTGAAAGCCTCTACAAACTGGGTCCTGATTTTAACCCATGTGTCATCCACGTAACACAAACTGGGAGTCATCAGAACTTTAAATCAGAGGGCAGAGGAAGTGCCCACAACTGCAGAAGGGGCCAAAAAGGAGAAAGTACACAACCAGAACTCCCTTAGGGCTTGTGGATACCATAAGTAGGCCTTCACCAAAGCAAGGAAAAGGCCCAACACCAACAGGGAGACACCAGAAACAAGAGGGGATAACACTGTCATCCCTTATGTGGCTGGTTTATCAGAGAAGTTAAAAAGGATATTTCGCAACCAGAATATCCCAGTTAACTTTAAACCAGGGAACACCCTGTGGCAGAGACTGGTCCACCCGAAGGACAAAACACCCGGACATGAGATCTCTGCCCAAACATGCCCACCAGGACAATAGGCGTCGGTCGACAGGGGAGGATTCGACTCTCACCGATACTGGGCTATTATGACTCAGTCGTTAAGGGACATTGTTGGCCTTCAAAGGACTGAAACACCACGAGGGGGATAAATATCTCCGGCTCAACACCAGTCAGTCAGAACTGATGAAGCCTCTGGATGAGAGATGAAACATCTTTGACCTAGAAATCTAGTCCAGTTGATTTTTTAAAATTTTTTTCAGCTTACTATGACCTGGATGACTGAGAATCTGCACAGACATGAGGGGCAGAGTTTTAATGTGTGTGTGTTGCATATGTATGTCTTGCACTTGCTGCATGTATACCGTGGTTTGCTGTCCGTCTTGGGTCTACACACCCTGCAGCGCTTCTTCATGCTGCTGCTGGCCACAACCTAGAATAATGAAAAGATAAGGAATCATACTTAACACCTAACACCTCTTTCTCTAGCAAATCATGAGTGTTACAAAAATACTGCAATAGCATACTACACTTACCTCAGGCTCTGCAGATGGTGGTTCTGTAGGTTCAGTGGATGGGTAACCAGCATGCTCCTCATGAATCCTCATCATGATGACTGCAGGGGATGTTGTTCTCGCAATATTTTTTCTTTTGAGGATTTCAGGTCTCGGCAGTGTCATTTCCAGTTCCTCGAGAAAGCCACATCTCCTCTGTAGCTTCCTTCTGTTCCACTCTTGGTTCAGTGCCATCCAGATGAGAAAGGCGTTGTACACTGAGATGTCCAACATGTCAAAGAATATCACCAGTGGCCAGCGGAGTGTCCTCCAGTCACCAGCTTGTCCATGTTGTCCACCCCTCCTTCTGTGGCATTGTAGTACATGATGATGTCTGGTTTTTGGTCACAGATTTACCAATCCCTGTGCAGTGTACTCATGAGCAGAACATTCTTGCCTCTTTTTTTAGCACACAGGACCCAAGGGATGTGCCAGCTGTGTACAAAAGCTTTGAAGAGTTCACAGGCCTGTTCCTTGTAGTCAGCAAAATGCTTTTCCAAATCATTCCCGACATGGTCAGCTTCCTCTTTAGGAGCTTTTGTCCCAGCTTATGTGAGGTAAAAAAAAATGTCACATGTTGTTGTGTCCACTAAGTTGCTGAGTCAGGTCCAGGACAACTCTCATAGCTTGATTTCTCTCAGGGGCACCTGTAGTAGGTTTCTCTGTGTAGACTTGCAAGTTCCAAGCATATGAGATAGTGGCATCACAGGCAGCCCAGATTTTTATACTGCATTTTACTGGTTTGGATGGCATATACTTCCTAAAGGGGCAGTGGCCCCTAAATGGCATCGGCTCCTCATCAACAGTGATATGAGGCCCAGGGTTGTAAAACAGTGGGAGGCGGTGCTGCTATGACAAAAAGACAATGGGTAAACTGTGCTTCAATTCGCATGGTGTTGTGAAGTAGAGAGTAGAGCAAATGTGAGTGCTTGAACTATACAAAACTGTTGCAACCACACTTTTATTATCCATGAGTCCAGTGGACCCGAACACCCTGTATGTAATATAAATGTGTGTGTGTGTATGTGTTGGAACAGCAGACCTGGGATCAGACAGGGAATTTGATCCTGTGCAGTGCTGAGAACAGAGAAAGTAGGCAGTGCCGGATGCTGACTGGTAGCAACAGGGATGTGCCGCCTGAACAGGTAATGCTGGGTCATACAGATAAAGGAGGATGGCAGCTGAAGTGCAATGTTGGAGTGGGGCAGGAAGGCTGAGCTGGGCTGGACTGGTGACAGTTGGAATGCACTGCTGGAACACACAGCAGAGCTGAGTTGGTAACGACTCAGAATTGGCTTTGGAACAGGCAGGAGAGCGGAGCTGACACTGGACTAGCAACAACTGGTGGGCTGGAGGAAACTGGTTTCATTTGAGAGACATTGAACATTGGATAGATTTGGACAGATCACAGAAGCTGGAGTCTGATGGCTGTGGGGGAAAGGATCTTATCTATAGTGATGGGCCCTAGGAACTGAGGTGCAATATTTTTAGATGTCCCCTTAAGCGGGATGTGCTTGAAGAAAAGCTAAACCATTTGTCCAGGGCTGTAGACTGGTGCTGGGTGTTGGTGGTGGTCCGCCAGGCACCGGCTCTGGTCTGCAGTATGGCAAAGAGCAGCTCTGGTCTTCTTCCATATTCTCCAGCAGCAACTAATTTGAGACCATATGGAGGGAAGTGCCACCTCTGCCTCCTCTGCCGGGAACAAGTGAAAGTGTGAAGTTAAACCAGTCAAAAAACAGAGCCCAATGGCCTTGTCGAGGTGTTAGGCATTTGGCTGATGGGAGGTAAGCCAGATTCTTATGATCAGCCCAGACCACTCTTGATGATATACCCCAGGAAGGTGACTGTGCTGGCATGGAACTCACACTTCTCAGATTTTACATACAGATTATTAGGTTTGTCGTGGCTAGAGTGTGATGCCGACTAAATTAATTCAGACAAACCATCCCAATTTAAAGGATCATTTAATATTACAATTATTCTGAATAGAGTAGTATTTGAACAGATAATCTTGTAGTTAGGGAAACGAAGAACAGATGGAATGGATACAGTATTAAAGAAGAAGATTGTCAGAGCGCCAGTCAGTATTAGTCAGCAGTCAGTCTTAATTCAGCGTCCCCCCAGCCGGCTGGGTTCCCCACAAAGTATACTCTCCCTGTTACAGTAGCATTGTCATCATCTCTTCTTTTCTTCTTCTGCTCTAACCCACCTTTTTATCTGCTCGCACTTACACAGCGCTCCATGGCCTGAGCCATGAAGACGCGGTCCTATGCCAGCTACCCACACACCTTCTTCCAAGCATTGTCTAAAAATGTCCAGTACATGAACTTCTAGGTCGCATTGACCTAGCGCACATTTCCTTTTTCTAAACCTGAACAGAGCACACGAAAGTGCCACATAAAGCTGCTGCTACAGCATATCCATTCCCTATCTGAGGAGGAAGTCACTCGGGATGTTGACCCATAGGTTAAACAAGGGGGACACAGCCCAAGATATTCTTGCCTGCGCCAGAAACAGATCAAGCTTCCGTACACACTTAGCTCAGCCTTACATCCTTACACAACTATTACAAATAATATCTACATATGAACTACATACTGTTCTATTACATATTACCTCTGGAACCTTGTTTATTTTCAACCACTACAGTCCCTCCTCCCATAGTTTTTAAACTATGGGGCTTTCGGAGCTCAAAATATGGAAAATCAAAATATGACCATGTTGGCCTGAGACTTTAACGCCTCTAAACTCTAACCATTGTAGCTAAACATTAACCTCTTCCTGCATCTAAAGTTAAATCTAAAATAATTTCCTATCACAGAACTAACCACTCCTCAATAAACCTTTAACCATTAACAGAGTATTTCTCACATACTCTAATGAAACCTAACTTAAACAACTCAGTCAGTCAAGTCTCTAACATCTCACACCTTTGCAAAGTTAGTAGTAATTAACTATGGTGAACAAATCAACTGTATAAAATGGCACATAACTTCCCACTGATTTGATTTGATTTGATTTGATTTGATTTATTCTTTCAAGCATGTAAAGACAGTTGATATGTCAACACACATAATTTTACACATATCCAACAAATGCTAATCCAATATCAATTTGCTTATACCTAATACATGCTTGAATGGAGTAGGAAGAAGTCAGACTTATCCAGTCCTACCCCATGACATCATCTTACATCATTGGTTTGCAAGCAGTATCTCTATATAAATAATTTTCTTCTACACCACACAAGTAATATACTAAAAAATTATAGCAGAGTGTTAACAATCATACACCACACTGTAGGACCCAGTCCTTGCTACCATGCTAACTCTGAGAGACGAGACAGTCCAAGTAACTTCAAAACAGTGCTGATTTATTCAAAGGATCACAGGTAAAATTAACATTACACGCTCAGATATCTTGCACCTCCAAATGCTCGCAGGCAGATTTAAGATGAAAGACCCTGAACCACAATTGGCCTATACATTATAAAACCTCGGTTGGGCTAGCCCCCTACTACACAGAAACGTCACCCAAGACGTCTCTCTCTCACCAGCTTTGCAGCTGGCTCTGGCAATAGTCAAAACATGAAGCAAATCAACGTGTGAATGTGTATGTCTGTTGGTTAAGCATTTGTTGGATATGTGTAAAATTATGTGTGTTGACATATCAACTGTCTTTACATGCTTGAAAGAATAAATCAAATCAAATCAAAGCATCTAATTTAATTAAGTTGCGACAAGTAACCAAAAGTGCAAACAACAGTAAAGTTTACCTTATATCCAGGTTACCTCCTGAAGAGAGTCCTCCTGTATTAAAGTTAGTCACAAAATTTGCAATATAACATGATGAGAAATAACCACTGTATGTATCCATACATCCCATTACATTCAGAACAGAGAGATACAGTAGCATGTGTTTGCTTGATTCACTTTCCCATCGCCCTGTACACTCACTAATGTATTTATCATAATATTGTCCTTTTATCCCCTATCACATTGTGAAAATGAAAATCTAAACAACTGTCACATCCCTGCCAGACCATCTTGCAGAACTACAGGGTCCCAACACTAAAACAATCAATTAATTAACCAATTATGCAATTGACAAAAACTAATCTACAACCTTTTTAATTCCATCAGCTGTTTCCAAAAGCTAAAGCTTCTCTGCTTTCTGTTTCTCAACCATTCACTAGGTTTCTCTATTTCATAGATCGGTGCATTAAGTTTATTGTTACTGAGTTAAAGAGTTTGATATCAGGACTTTGAGATCGTAGTAAAAATGACATGTTATATGACCTTCACACTCTGTAAAGAAAAAGAATCTGGAATTTGTAGTGTCACTTTAGGCTGAACCACGCCTAAAAAGAGCAGACAAAAGCTAAATCAATCAAAATGTAATTAAAACATCATATAACCATGATCCTCAAATGATCAGCATACAAAAACATGAAAGAACACAATAAACATGAATGATAACCGAGCTAGTGAGAAGCCACATTTCAATTTCAGGTAAATTGTCTTTTAAAGATAATTTCACATAGTCTGGGAGAGTGAAGTCCAGCGTGTACTGTAACAATGATTAATTCAACAATTCACATTCAACTTCACAGTAGGTATTTTCTTACCATGGTCGGTCCAGGAGCCCCAGCTACTTTACTGTCTTTAACTGTAAGAGGACACCACTTGTCCCTCCTCTGACCAAGCTGTCCATATATTTCACCTGTTCCTTACAGTACAGTAATTTATGCAGTGAAACTTTGTCCCTATTCAGCTAACATTGTTAGAAAATCATGAAGCAAACAATCAAAGAGTCATGAAGTCCTGGTAACACGTCTCATAGTCCAGTACATCATTTCCTCAATGTACTGGAGAACAGTACATGAGATCTTACCTGCCAGTTTCCTCATGCAATCCTGCTAAATTTATTAAACACATGAAAACAGCGACACTCTGAAAGATGCAGAACATAAGTCAGTCATATTAAACCACTTGACCTCAGGTGGAACATCCAACAACAGTGCATGTAAATTTGGAACTTCAGTTTAAAATGCTCTACAACCTCAATTAAAGATCTAAGGGAATT
>NW_018128482.1:10017-22122 GCF_001952655.1 Monopterus albus
TGACTCCACAATAGGTATTTTCTTACCATCCCAGTTCTGTTAAATGATCTCGTGTACTGTGTGCAATGTTCACTGGTCTCAATTAGTTTAAAGTAGTAGAAGATATTGTACTGTCCATATATTTCACCTGTTCCTTACAATACAATAATTTATGCAGTTAAACTTTGTCCCTATTCAGCTAACGTTGTTAAAAAGTCATGAAGCAAACAATCAAAGAGTCATGAAGTCCTGGTGACACGTCTCATAGTCCAGTACATCATTTCCTCAATGTACTGGAGAACAGTACATGAGATCTTACCTGCCAATTTACTCATGCAGTCCTGCTAAATTTATTAAACACATGAGAACAGCGGCACTCTGAAAGATGCAGAACATAAGTCAATCATATTAAACCACTTGACCTCAGGTGGAACATCCAACAACAGTGCATGTAAATTTGGAACTTCAGTTTAAAATGCACTACAACCTCAATTAAAGATCTAAGAGAATTAACACACTGCTTAGATAATGTAAAGAATGTACCACTTGATACTTACTTTTGTCCACTTTCATTACTGACAAGTATTACTGCATAGATTTAGCTGTATAATTATTGAACCTATAGGTTTTAGTCCATAGTCTACATTCACCACAAAACATGTGAAGAGCTGTTTTCCTATTTTTTTTCCTTCTTATTACAGCTACCCTTTACTCCATTACTCCATTATGATAAGAAAAAATTATATTTGAACCAAATCAAATATATGAATGTACTTTAAACTTAGTTTTAAAATATTGAAGAGTGCAGTGAATTTGACAGACGAGTGCGGCCTCTTGACAAATCATCATTAACAAGTTCATTCACATTTTAACTAAATTTATAAAGGTGTTATCCATCCAGACCAATACACCATGGCCTTGGCTTGTCTCACTCTGTCTTTTGCCCCCACAGGCACTGAAGATGGAAGGGATCCGGCTGGCTCAGCAGGAGTCACAAGCACATTTTTTCTTCCACCGTTTTCCAGCCGGGGAACAGAGCACCCCTTCACGTTGGTGTGACATTGTATGAACAGAATGGGGGAGTTTGGGTGTATCTTTATCAGGTATTCAGCATGTCCCAATGGTGTTTATTTCACATCACCAGATGTTATAATCACATCATGGTTCAGAAAACCGACTCAAGCATGCAATGTTGATGCAGCACCAACAGATGGTATCATAATACACTTCAGGTGTGTGGTATGAAAATCACATGGCCAACAACTCTAGAATTACAGAAATGTCTTTATGCTCAATGAGAATCTAAACAAACCACCCCAAATAGAATTTATGTTTACATTCTCACCACGACTGAGTTTTGACACAATCGATGGTGACAGCACCCCAAACACAATTAGGATGGGGGGCAAATCCTTCCAGGTGCAGGATTTCCACAACAGTTGGTATATACTTTGGACCCTACAGTCTTTGTATAATTGTAATATTCTCTATCAGTATCAGTTTGGTACAGGTTTTGAACAGCTGTGCTTAGACCACATCAGCCATTCAGGCTGTGTAGCACACCCGCTGCACAATGCTAATATATGCGATCACCACTATAATGATTTCCACCAAAGTCAGTTTAATAATCTGAAACACCTCGGGTCTTAACAAACACTTGACCTCATCCGTGCACTCTACTGCAGCAGAACCCTGCTGGTTCCTGGGTGACCTGGTGTGTGTTCTGTTTAGTTTCATTCCTTTTATCTGATTCATGTCTCTGCTCCAGTAGTAAACATGGTTTTCATATCAGTCAACCGTTATGTGGCTATCTGTGACCCTCTACGCTACCCCAAAAAAATCACTCAAAAGAGAATTCACATCGTCAACATAGATGTTGACATAATGTTTAATGTTTATCCTTCTCATTACTGCCATCATCATTCTGTATATGAGAGTGTTTGTGGTGGCTGTGTCTCAGGCTCGTGCCATGCGTTCCCACATTGCAGCTGTCACACTGCAGCGTTCAGTGATTGTAACTGCTAAGAAATCAGAGATGAAAGCAGCCAGGACTCTTGGTGTCCTTGTTGCTGTGTTTCTCATGTGTTACTGTCCATTTTATTGTGTCACTCTCTCTGGATATGACAGTAACATGAGTTCCTTGACTAATATTTTTATGCTTTCATTAGTGTATTTTAACTCCTGTCTAAACCCTGTGATCTATGCCTTTTTTTTTTTTACCCCTGGTTTAGAAAATCTGTTAAACTCATTGTTACACTTGAGATACTGCAGTCTAACTCCTGTGAGGCCAACGTACTGTAGAGAGAACCTTTTGAGACACATGACCTTTTCTGTGAAGGTCAAATGAAGTTTGATAGTTCTGAGTCACTCAAGTGAAAACCATTCAGTCTGGACAACAACAACAAAACAAAGAAACAAAAACCAGAAAAAGATTATTGCTGTCTTCTATCTGCCAATTAATGTTGTGCTGTACAGTATAGTGATGTTATTCTGTGTGTTCCAGCTTTTTTCATCACATGTAGAAGTTTAATCACAGGCTGTTCTTCAGTTATTCAGTACATCCTGTAATCTTTGCAGAAGAGTCGCTCTGTGTCTGCCATAGAATGTTCAACATTTAATCTGTGGTTTTCTTAACATCACCATTGTCATAAGCACCACCATCAAAAGAAATACTTTGTTTCACTGTATTACATGTGTTTCATGTATAATTTTCCATAGTCCATTTTAAATGAAGTCTAACTTAGCCAGATTGTACCCTATATTTGTGCCACATTTTCTGCAATATGCATGGTTAATTAATTATGGTATATATAAGTGCTGGAAATGATCTAGACAACCCCACTTGCTGTACTGAGATAGCAGTTAAGTTCAATAAGACTCAAAGAAAAATCATATCTAACCTTCATGTCCTTTTCTTATGTTTTCCAATAAAAAATAATTAAACAGTACAGAAACCAGCAGTAAGGTGTGCACATATAATAATGCAGCAGTTTAAGATGTTATTTACTGTAATACTGAACAATATGATACTTAAATAAGATCAAAGGTCATCAAGATCAGTCCTCAATCTTGATTGCAGATGATAACACCTACTTTAAGTAGTCAGTTACATCATTCTTTTATTAATATTATTTACAACCTGACTCTGAGTGAACTGCGATGTCACACACACCGAGGAGCGCCATCTTGAAAATTGGGTAAAATAGATTTATTAGGGAGCAGACAGGGAAAAATACACCAACCCAGGAATTCTCACGAACAGGGAAGGAGTTGAGTGGACCGCTGGTAGGGATCAAAAGTCATCTCAGGACACTTTACAAAGTAAGGTCTAGACCTTACTGTTATCACTATTATTACAGAGGGAAAACCCAACAAAATGAAGAACCAGTGCTGAATATCAGTGGAGACTGAGAGGAGAGGAGTGGAGACTGCACAAGAACAAGAAGGGAATCCAAGGGGTATTCTCAGTCCTGGAGGACAGAGAAGTTGCTGGTGGAGGAGTGCAGACCAAAGCCAAGCCGCAGACCAGGAGAAGAAGAAGTTGTGCAGGTAAGTAGAACTCTGGACAGAGGAGAAAGCTGCCCGTCATTCCCACAGCAGGAGAGAATGCCAAGTCAGCATCGTTCACAAGAGAGGATGGGGTAGGCAGGTTGGCATGCAGAAAGATACACCCTCAGCAGGACAGCAGGTTGAAGAAATCTCACTACACTGGAGCTCAGGATAAACAGGTAAGTCTGCAGGTGAGTCGTCTTCTCAGCAGGGGAGCAGGTAGAAGATGTTGCACTACACCAGAGCGCAGGAGAACCAAGTAAGTGTGCAGTTAAACCAGTTACTCAACAGGAGAGCTGGTGGAATATGGCTCACCCTCAATGAAGAACAGGAAAAGCAGGTAGTCACTTACTCAGCAGGAGGACACGCAGCCTGGAGATCAGATTCTCAACAGAGGGAACAAGGTGATCAGGTAAGAGCTAAGTCAGGGTAATGTCAGGTAGTAAATATAACAAACTGGCGACAAAAACACACCAGCGCCCGGCTTAAGTACGGCCAGGCAGTTTAGTATCAGCTGTGCTGGCCATGCCTTGTTGCTGAGTTCAGGTGCTGGCCAGTGAGAGGGTGGAGGTGCCAGCAAGTTGAAACTAGAAACCTGACACATTTCATTCTTGCATTGTTTCAGGAGGGCGTGGCCTGAATAGTGTGCCATAGTAGTGAGTCCTAAAACCCAGACCTGAGTTAACATTTTTGCACTTTGTTATATTTGTTATATTATTCATGGTCATAACTGATGCTGTAGTCACTAGAGTCCATGCATCAGCATAGCAACTTGTTACACCAGAGGGAAAAAAAAGACTTTAGAGAATGATGATGATGGTGATGCATAGTGAGGGAGGAGGGAGATCAGTATCCGAGAGAGCAAGTGAAAGGAGAGGAGGGGGAATGATGAGAAAGATAAATCAGCTGTATGACACAGAACATTGCTCAGAAAACTGCAAGTGTTCAGCAGCTTCCCCTCTTCTCCTCTCTCTCTGATGATGGAGGAAGCTGAACTCTGCTTTCCACAACTCCTCAACATGTCTTGCAAAAAGTACAACCGTCCTCACTTTGAGACGATGTTCATTTACATTGTGTTTTCACCCATCTCTCTGCTGACTGTGTCTCTCAACCTGCTGGTCATCATCTCCATCTCCCACTTCAGGCAGAGATAAATGTCTTAGTAATGATAATTTATTGTTGTAATGAGATTCAATCAGTGACCTCTGAGCATTACATCCTGGTGGTTTTATGAGAGTGTTGTTCATAAGCAGTGCTGACAACATTTACCATTTAGATACTGTAGTTTGAACTGTTATTACTGCTTTTATAAAACAACTAGTTCTATTGGTAATAATGCAGTGGCTGTTTGTAATATTCACAGCGATGATATTCTCTCTCTGCAGGCAGCTCCACACCCCCACCAACCTTTTTCTCCTCTCTCTAGCTGTCGCTGACTTCCTCGCTGGCCTCTTTGTGTTGCCATTTCAAATCCTCTTAGCAGAATCCTGCTGGTTCCTGGGTGACCTGGTGTGTATTCTGTTTTATTTCTTTCCCTTTATTGCTGTGAATACTTCAGTAGTAAACATGATTCTCATATCAGTCGACAGTTATGTGGCTATCTGTGACCCTCGCTGTTAGGCCAAAATTATAACAGCCATGAGAAACCTAGTGACAGTTGCCTCAACATCAGGCTAAGCTACTGAAGGTTAGCAGATCAATTCAATTAGCCAAACTTCTGGTAAATTAAATTAAAATTACATAATAGTCTTATGTAAATGAAGTCTAACCTATGGTGCTATTGACATGGTGTTGTTCTTTATCCCTATTTGTGCCATATGTTTCTGTAATTGGCATGATCAATTTATTATGGTTCATATGATCACTGAAAATGAGACAGTGAGATGTTTTGAGATACCAGGTAGGCCAAATAAAATTCAAAAAAATTATCAGATCAAATTTTTAATGTCCCTTTGTTACATTTTCCAAGATAAGAAATTTAACGAATACAGAGACCAGTAGTAAGGGTTTGTGCATAATCTATCCAGCTATGACATCATGATGGGTTCTTCAAGGAAATTTAACGAATACAGAGACCAGTAGTAAGGGTTTGTGCATATTGCACACAATTGCAGGGGTTTTATTTATAAGCATTACAAATATACAGACCTATTTAAATAGGATGTAATTATTTATTGCATTTCACACTAACTAGTGATAAAAGTAAGTTTACAACTATATAAGCTAAATTTCAGCTATTAGCTACAAACCCTTGATTTAATCAACCGAGGCTGGAGTATACAAACAGCAGACAGTACCGCAGCGAGAGTGCTTCGCCTTAACCCCTAGCCTACCAGGGATGGCACATATTTAAATAGGATGTAAAGTAATTAAGGATAAAAGTAAGTTTACAACTATGTAAGCTAAGTTACAGCTATTAGCTAAAACCCCATGATTTAATCAACTGAGGCTGGAGTAGACAAACAGCAGACAGCTCACAGAGGCATAGAACAGGATCCACAATAACTCACTGTGTATAGTGTAAGTTTTTGTTGCATTGATGTAACTATATAAAATAAGTTCTATACCAAATCAAAAGCATACAGTATATGGTATAAGGCTATAATAATACTGTAAAATACTATAATATTTTTCTTAACACCACCATCCAAATAAATACCTTCTCTCACTCTATTTATTTTTTATTTATTTTCCCAAAGTCAAGGAAGTCTAACTTTGTGTCATATTTGTCTGGAATTTGCATGGTTAATTTATTATAGCTTTTAAATAGAAACTGATGTAAAAGGTCTGGGTAACCCCTCTTGCTGTACTGAGAGGGCAGTTACAGAAAATTAAATCAACCTCACAAAAATGTCAACTTTAATCTTAATGTCCTTTTCTTTTAATTTCCATGATAAAAAAATCACAGAAACCAGCAGTTGGAAATGCATACTGTTGAAAAAATGCAGCAGTTTAAACTATATGTATTGTAAAACAGAACTATATAATTAAATAGTATAAAATATAAGAAAACTATATCCTGACTATTCATAAATACAAATTTTCATTGCACCGATATAAGGTTCTGTAGGTTGCATATGATCATGATCTGACTTGTAAACAAGTCTGCATTTTGTATTATATGAGTACAACTACATCAGTATCTCAGAGTTTGGACCTTGCCACCTGTTTTTGTGTTGTTTTTTCTGGTCTTTCCCTGCCGTTCCACCATGTCACAGTAATTAGCCATCAGTCCATCCACCTTGCCGCCGATCATCTCCCAATTCTAGTCCCTTTATATACGCCCTTCTTTTTGTGGTTCCCCACTGGTTCATTGATGATCTTGTGCTCACTTATGTTTTGTGTTGCCCTGTGTTTGTTCCTGCTTTTTGCTTCTTGTTTACTTTGGCTTTGGTCAGTTTGTTTTGTCTGTCCTGACTTTTTTCTGGCTCCTTCTTTTTTCCTGATTGGCTACCTGGGTTGTCCTGCTCCTCTCCTGATGCCAGACTTTACTCTTCATCCAACCCTTCACCAGAAGTAAGCTGCATCAATACTACTACCTGCCCTCTTCGCTTTCTGTATGAGACGCCATTCTGTGTTCCTGCCCTAAACCTGAAACTAGGTACTCTGCTGCTACTACCTACCATCTATACTCCTTGTGTGAGGCACCACTCCTCCTCCTTGCATTGTGCCAGAAAAGAGCATATAACCCTGGTACTGGCTTCTCTCCACTGGCTTCCAGCCCATTTTAGAATTGATTTTAAGCTGCTGATTTTCATTTTTAAGGCTCTTAATGGTTTGGCTCCATCTTACCTCACTGAATTAGTGCATTGGCACAAACATACCAGGTCCCTCAGGTCTTCAAGCCAATTTGTTTTAGAGGTTCCTCAGGCCAGATATAAACACTGGGGTGACCGTGCTTTTACTGTTGCAGCCCCTAAATTGTGGAATAGTCTACCTTTTAATGTTAGATCAGCTACTGCCCTCGTTACTTTTAAACCATTGCTTAAAACATTTATTTGCCGTGGCTTTTAATACACAGTACGGCCCGATGCATTTTTTTTTTTATTTTAATTTATTGAATGTATGTCTTCTGTGTGTCGGTGTTATTGTGCAGTTTTATTTTTTGCACTGATCTTATTTATTCTATTTTAGTCACTTACTGTCATTTTATTCTGCCATTGAAAAAGTACTTCGGTCAACTGGATGTATTTAAAGTGCTATACAAATAAATTTGATTTTGTTTGATTCGCATCTTGGGTCCCCTAGTTCCTGCTAACCCATGACACAGTAAAGAAAAACATTTTTAACTTGTACCTTTTTAGACCTGAGCTGTGATCTGAAAAATGTCCCGTTAACATCTGTCTTGTACAGTCCCAACAACAGTTTTCAGCTAGCCTCTTTTAGACAGCTTGAACACTGGTCTAAATAATGAGCACACCTTTTTACTTGCCTGAGCAGAATCTCTTGTTTATGTCATACATGAACCATCTCTCAAAGGCAGTTGCATAATGGTAAAATGAAATCATTTCTTGTTAGGGCCGCTCGAGAAATAGGTGAGCGAGCGGAAAAATTGAGCAGACCCAGGCGGCTAGCTTCGGTGCAAGCAGTACTTTATTTACAGGTGATAAGATTGATAATATTTTACAACAGTATGGGTATGGTGAGAGATGGCCGGGTGTTGATCGACAGTAACAGAAACACAGTCAATGGGCAGATGAATAAAGAGGTACCAGGCTGCGGACGCTGGGATCACTCCTGGGCTGGTCGTGGTGAGGCGATGATAGCTGAAACACAGGGATATGGAGAGCAGAGATAGGTGAAGCGGAGACTGTGCATCGACCTGTACGGCTGTGGCTGGTGGTGCTGTGTATCCAGGGTCCAGAGGAGAGATCCGAAGCGGAGGGAGGAAAAAACTAGACACGGCAGCGGGACAGGAAAAAAGACTGGCAAAACGACACGGGGAAAAACAGAGCAACGAGGTTATGACACAATATAGGGAGAGCAAAACAACAAGAGGACTGGCGACAAGGATTGAACTGGCAAGGGAGTGCACGGTGAGTGGAGTCTAAATAGGGAGGAGATAGACAAGGCACAGCTGGGGATAATCAGGAAAGCGAGGCAGGTGAAACGGATAGAGCAATCAGAGTGAGGACGCAAACTAGCGTGAGGAAAGGAGAGGAAGGTGCAGCCGGGCAAACCTGACATTTCTCTCTTTATATAGCCCAACTTTATTTGTAGATTCAATAGTTAGCTACATAAGAAATGGCAAAAAGTAACTGAACCACTTGAATCTTTATGAATGCAACAACCCACAAGCTACTGCAAAAAGTAGTTGAACGATTACTTTCAATATGTCTAATTCATTATTCCCCAAGACTGAATTTCTATATGTGTGAACTAAATGTTCAGCTAGCTTTTGTGATGTGTGACCCTGCACAACACTGCTGCATTGTACACAGCAGTGCTGCCAACTATTTTAAATAAAAAAAGTAGCTAAACCGTCCTGGAAAAGTCTAAATGTTGCTACATGATGCCACACGTTGATTTGCATAACAATACACTTATGCTAATGGTGTGCTGCCAGTCAGAATTAAACCCATGCATATCTGAATATTTAAGAAATGTGCATACTGTTTATATTGTTCATTCATAAATTAAAACATTTTCAAAATTGGCAAACAGAAGTAACAGTAACTGTAATACAACAGTCTAAGTTGACAGTCTGTAAATATAATATTTAGTTAGGCCAATATCAAAAGGTCAGCTTGTATGGAAGAATTAAACAAAAAAGTAATTTGCATTAATGAAATTATAGAGAGAAATTTTGGATGCATGAATTTTGTGACAGTATTTCTTTCACCTGTTTGCTTACTGTTAACTGAAAAATGTCAGTGAGGATGAAACACTGTGAACTCATTCATGTCTCTGGCTGTGGCAGTGCAGTTGATGGAACACTCTGGGTACATCTCATATTTTTAAATAAGATTGTTCTAACGTCCTCGGTCCTCACTTGACCTGGACAAGTTGGCCGAGGGCACAGGGCATTCCAAGTCTTTTACATCAGCTCTGAGGAGCGAGGATCTAGGACCGTGCTGGAGGAGCAATGACCAAGGAGACCATCCTTTGCGCAAGTTTTTTTGCAAACTGACACGCCCCATTATCTGAAGTTGGCTGGTGATCGGATGCTTCAGATGGAGGATTTGAAGAAAGAATGTTTCATGTTACGAACCCCAGACATGTAATTTTGATAGAGGATGTTTGGTTAAATTAAAAATCCTGACTTTAATTTCAAAACCCCTCATATTTTGTAGACTGTAACAAAATTATTTATATAATGTATAATGTACACATAATTATTCAAAAGTAACTCACCTGCTTCCCCTCTGAAGTGTAAAATGCATTTCCCAAAGTAATGAAATGTATTCCAACAGATAGCAGAGCATGGATAATACCATTAGGGTCATTAATCCGCTTATTAACCAGCAACACATCACATGTGACAGACACACTGGCCTCAAGCAGTCAAAACAAACAGGTACTGTGCTCCACGGAAATCCAGAATTGATGAGCTGATCATTCACTGCCATGGCAGGCTTCACCGAATGGCTACTTGTAAGTTAGACCTAGTCAGGTAAAACAGTGAGTCCCTGTACAGGAACATTCCCAGACATGCAGTAACCTCAGGCCCTGTATATTTCCTCGCATCCTCTGGTCACAGTGCAGCAGGAGGTAAAATATATTCACAAAACCAGATGCAGTCAAAACATTCCACTTGTGGATGTCAGGCAAGCTGCCTGGAGATTATTATCATTCAAGGAAACATTTAAACTACCGCTTAATATTTTATTTTATTTGAAAAAAAGTCTCACAAGCGAGAGTTTGCGAGATGTGTATAAACTGAATTACTTCTGCAGAGAAGTACTAGAACATACAGTATGTACACCCAACATTTTGAGCTTTAGGTCACCGTTCTAACATTGTAAACAAGTCAGAAAACAAGGAAAAGCATGCCATGGGCTCTTTAAAATATAAGTATTGCACCTCTGTTTAGCACTGTAAATAAACCCACCTATTGCACCGAAGCCAGGCGCCTGGGTCTGTTAATTCTCTGCTCACTCACAGTTGTGTCGAGCGACCGTAACAAAGAATCCCCTTCCTGTAAATCAAAGTATGAGGATAATTTATGGAAGGTCTGAGGTCACATATTTTCACACCTTTGTTCCAGGTAATAATATTTTACAATCTGCAGCTGTCCACAATAAAAGCACATATGACATCAATAAAATTAGGGTTTCTCAAGGGAACGGATGGGCAGACTAGGGTAGTTTATTACATCAAAGAGTATTTTTATATTACCCTAAAAATTATGTGACTTTATTGTACAACCAGGGATGCGTCGTGTTTAAACCCACAAGACAAATTCGTTCTCAGACCATTTCCGGTGGCTGGTTTACAATGCTGGACCAGACTAGAGCACTGACCAGCCCGAGAGAGAGTAGGGCCTCAGACTCTCACTCCCTGCCAGTGTATCTTGGCTGTGTGGGTCTTTCAGCATATATGTTGGTCTGGTCAGCTTGTTGTTGTAACTAAGAATTCAAGATTTTTTTTATTATCAATTCACTATATGTGCAGGACATACAGAAAAATTGAAATACTGTTTCTCTCTTAATTAATCAGATTTTATTTGTATAGTGCCAAATTCACAACAAAAGTTATCTCAGGACACATTACAAAGTAAACCGAACAAATCCCCCTTGAGCAAGTACTTGGCGACAGTGGGGAGGAAAAACTCTCTTTAATGGAAGAAACCTCTGACAGACCCCGGCTCTTGGTGGGCGGCCTTCTGCCTCGACCGGTTGGGGTGAGTGGATAGAGGAGAGAGAAAAGCAACAAGACACAACAAACAATCAAACACTAATCAGGTTGATGTGGCCGGTGACTGGTCATCAGAAATGTAGAGCTCCAGAGCCAGGGCGACCTGCAGAAAGGTACAGGGAGAGAGAGAGAGGACACACTACGGGAGAGAGGAGACACAAAGTTAGTGATATGTAATGGTGGCATATAGAAGCATAGAGCGAGAGAGGAAAGGAGGAGAGGGGAGGAGAGAAACTTAGAGCATCATGGGGACCCCCAGCAGCCTAGACCTATAGCATCATAACTAAGGGAAGGCTCAGGGTCACCTGATCCAGTCCTAACTATAAGCTTTATCAAAAAGGAATGTCTTAAGTCTACTCTTAAAGGTAGAGAGGTAGAGAGGGTGTCCGCCTCCCGAACTGAGACTTGGAGTTGGTTCCATAGGAGAGGAGCTTGATAGCTAAAGGCCCTGCCTCCCATTCTGCTTCAGTGGACTCTAGGAACCACAAGTAAACCTGAACTCTGAGCGAAGTGCTCTATTAGGAAGATAAGGCTCTACGAGGTCTTTAAGATACGATGGAGCCTTGTCATTAAGGGCTTTGGTATGTTAGGAGAAGGATTTTAAATTCTATTCTGAATTTTACAGGGAGTCAGTGTAGAGAAGCTAATATGGGAGAGATATGATCTCTCTTGCTAGTTCCTGTCAGTACTCTGGCTGCAGCATTTTGGATTAACTGGAGG